>NC_067132.1:7197994-7497994 GCF_021347895.1 Acanthochromis polyacanthus
TACCCACTTCTAATGCTCCCTGGTGCGCATCATTCAGTAATATCTGTGTGCCAGGTAGCCCTCTTTTCCTTAAGGATGATGAACAACCCTCCTCTGCCTGTAATTGGCTGGTACATGCTACCTTCACTGATTCGATTGGTTAACTTTAGGGATGAGCCAATCAGAGGCAGAGTAGGGCGGGTCATACAGAGGAAAATTTTGCTAACACCTCTGTGGCACTCCAGTTGATTGACAGGTCTGCTTGAAAGATGCACGGAAATGCGAGAAAGTCAGAATAAACACCTTTCAAGTGAGTGGTACGTATCGAGCGAACCTACTTTCATGGACGATATAATTCTCAGGTAAGTTTTAAGGTGGTTTCCAAATGAATCATTGTTTTAAACTACTGGCAACATGACTGCACATTTCAAGGAGAGGATATTTTGTCGCCAGTGGTTAAAGCTGCAGTCAATTCCAGCCATTTTCAGTACAAAAAAAAAATCGCTAATATTCTATTTGTAAATAAAAATATGACGAGAAATACAGGGAATATTGGACGCGCATCGCAAGGTGCATTTCCTCGAAAACGACGTATTCGTGGAGTATATACCGTCTTCAAGACATGTTTTGGACAAAATAGTTTACTGGCTTGTTTCGTCTGGATGTCCAAGGTTGGATTATGGCCGTTTTTTGTGGAATATTTTCATCTGTGTGTAATAATGAACCCGGAAATGTGAGTCGCGCTGTGTACGTTGAAGCCGTGTATAGAGAACGGATGGATGGATATTCGTTTTTTTGTCGGACAAATGTGTTTATATTACCCGCTGTGGTAATCACATCTGAAAGTGGTTTATACCGGCGGATTCATGAGAATCTAAGCTTTCCATCGGCGTGTAGTGTTTGTATAATCGCGTTTGCAGTTTCAGACATTTAGCAAATTGCTTATGCAGATCTCAAAGTGTACCGCGGGCGGGACACTGAAGCGCAACTGAAGTGCAACGAGTTAAACTGAGTGTCGGGCCGAGTCTGACTAACGTTTTGAAAGGCTAACGTTATTCTAACCTAAGTCTGACGGTAGCTAGATTGGGATAATGTGGGAAAACCTCTAAGCTGGTAGTTGATTTTAAAAACACAAGAATGGGGCCAGGTAGTTTAAGATTCGACCTAAAACAATATTGATGTTTTATTCATGATGAAATATGAACAAGGATGCACTGTCAACTTCATATTTGAAGTATTTTATTTAAATAAATGTTCAAAAGTAACTGAAACACCATGTTTGCCTCATGATAAATACATGTTACATTAATCCAGTTTGCTTATGTGACCAGTAATAACTACAAACTGCTCCTAATCAAGTCATGATAATTTTATAATAGTGGGCAAGTAGAAATGACTGAATAAATTGAATAGAGTAGTCTTCTATGTCACTGTTTCTAAAACAGGGCGTTTTTCTGGACTAATTAAAAAAAAGGTGAAAATTAAAAGTATACCCACTTCTCCAGGGACCACTACACCACTGGAAAGTACTTTTGTGACTATCTAATGGCATGCAAATTTAGGACTAATTTGAAAATGGTGCGGCAACCACCATCTGGTGAAACCACACAGAATGACCCGCCTGTAAAAGTCCTGGAAAGTAGCCACGTTCCATTTCTCAGTCTTTAATGAACACTGTGCAGTGCTTAAAGAGTTGAATTGGACATGTTGGAACAAGTCTAAAGAAAATAAATTATTTCTAAAAGGTTGTTGAGCAAAATCATTTTGACTATCTGAATACAAGAATAAACTGTTTGACATTGAGTTTGCATTTCTTTGTGGTAGGATTCAGAGTTTCCCATGGGCAACATTATTGTTAGCTCTCATCACATGCCCATTTCCTCACAGCATTTCAGTGGAGGTGGTTCTGAACAAACAGCAGGTGTCTGAAACTGAACAAAAAGCAGCAGAATTGCTGCATGTCCATGGTGGAGAGATGTGTACATAATGGGAGGACCATGAATAAGCACTGTTCTCCCTCCTGTAGCTCTTCCCCCGTCCCCATTTTACTTCTTTCTCATCTATAAAGAGTTACAGTGTCTCGTTAGTGCTAACGATTCCATGGCAGGCGACTTTCAGCAGCTTAATGATGATAGGAGCTGGGTGACCGACCTGATTCTCTCCAGACTCTTCTTCAGAGCTTCTTCATCCTACTGTCCTCATTCACAAACCAGCCACTTCATTTTCCCTCAAAGGAGAATTTATTCCCAGTTATATATGTCTTTGTCAGGGGACATGTTTAGCCCACTGCCAGTGCTTCATATAAACTATAAAACCATTTCATTCAGAACTTGACCCTGCAAAACACACATCAGCATGCTGAGGCTTGATGGGGTTATCATTAATCTACTGGAGAGTAGGAAATGATGATGCCAGTGGAAGGGCATCTATCTCACACTGTTAGGGGAAGGGGCTTGCTCACTGACAAAAGAAGATGCCATTAGGAGGTGAAGAGCTTTACGTCTTCATGAAGCTCAGGCCCACAGCAATTAAATGTTATTACAATGTCAATGATTGTGCTACAAGATATCACACTGTCCCCAGATGTATGCAGAGGCAGCAATTTGATCTGAGCAATTAGAGGCTGATAGTAGCAGTAAGATGAAGTGTTCTTACGCTCCTGCTCTCTTTCCCATTTTTTTTTCTGCTCAGCACCTCCCTCTCTAGAGCCCAGCCATCAGCTCCACTCCTCTTTCAGTTTACATCTTCCTCTCTGTCTCATTGTCTCTCTGTGTCTCTATGGATCCTGTCTCAGTCTCTCTCCAGTGCACCTCCTTAAGACAGCTTGAGATTGCTATAATAAATGATGCTATAATAAATAGATTGCTATAAAGCTGTGCGTACGCACAGTTTTATAAATCAGGGGCAAAGGGCATACACCCATTTCAGATTTTCGGCGACACATACTTTTAGTATGGATCCTACGGAATGTTTTATAAATGAGGCCCCAGGTCTTTCCAGTTCAGGACTGTCCCTGACCTCAGAAGAACCAGTTACTCAATTAAAAAGTGTCAGCAGCTCATCAGCCTTCTTGACTGGGCTGCTCTCATTCTGTCAGAGGACGTCTCTTTACCCGGAACCTGAATACATGATGGTAGATAAGATGACAACTGGGGGAGCGCCTTTGCACTATCCCTCTGTTCTCTTTCTTTCTTCATCTCCTTACTTCTGCTCTCTACCCTCTCCCTGGTATCCAGCTTCCTCTTCAGTCTTTGGCAACTTTTGCGGTTTATTCTCTTTTCTAACATTCCCCAAGCTATCTGCAATCCTCTTCATGTGCTAGCCTTCCATTTCTCCATTTCATTCAGTGATTTGTTCTTCTTTATGTTCTTTAATAACCCAATTCTGTTGACACTTCGCCAGATAGTTGCTTTTCTTCAATGAGAGACCATGACATTCACTGTTGAGTAGTTTTTGGGCTGAGCTGTCACAAACCACAGTAAATAATAAAAATATGCATGACTGGGAGACAATTTCCAAGTCCTTCTCAGAACTTTTAGCCAAATATTTAATTCCAGCCAGAACAATACATAAATGGTGTCACTCTCAGCCTTCTGCTTTGTGAGAAACAGCTTGTAATGTCAAACAAACATTTCTTACAGGTGACTCTGCCTTGCTTAAAGCAATCAAAGGGCCTTTTGAGGTCCTGCTTACTGTCTGATTAAACACTACAAGACTTTATGAAAGATACAGGGACAGTTAGTGCCATCAAACACATGTCCAATATGCTGTTAAATTGCTTAATATAGAACACAAAAGCACTCAGTGAACATGCAGAACCACAATAAGACAAATACTGGACTCTCAGGAACAAACTGTGGAGAGATGGAGTTGTATTTAGAGTGCAATCCTTTTTGTTTACAGTTTTTCAAACCTTTGCTTTAATGTATCACAGCAGCTCACAGAGCATCCAGAAAAAAGGTCCTTCACTCAGGTGTCAGTAACGGTCACCTGTTCTCTCTCATCATGAAAATGTAACTGATAGTGATTTTGTTTAATAGTTTACCCACTTGTCATTTTCCCTGCCGTATCATGGAATGGAGCTCCAGAGATGCTGTGATCTGAGCAAATGTCCTCTAAGTGGATCCTGAGGGGGTTACCTGTGGTCCTGTATGTGGGCCAGCCAGAGAGCATAGGTCAACCTGCCAGTGTGAAAATAGCCCTGATAATGGTTCTCCGATTTCAAAGCAGCAAACTTGACCCTGTCCTATGCTTGATGAATCAGGGTATAGTTTTAAGATCTCATCTTGTGGCCTGCGTTGGTCCACTGAGTGACGGGCTCAGAAGGTGGTGTGCATGCACTGTGTGTGGTCAGCATTAGCCGAGAGAGCGATCTCTGTGTCATCATCCTTCACCGCAGTAAGCGAGCTGGCAACGCTGCCTTGGTGCCCGCTTGACGAAGTCTTCGGTTGGCACCTGTCAGTCAGTGGGCGGCCAAGTGTGGCGCCCTCCATTAGTCTGGCTGACAACCGTGAACCCGGGCATCACTCACTCCTGCGCTCCATCGGCTTTACGCCACCCTGCCAGCAGCAGCTCAGGGCCTTTCAGCAGCACGTGAATGCAAACACACACATCCTTGCTGAGAGCCATTCACCTTGGACTCTGCCAGAAAGTGGCGACCTGGAGTCGTGGCCAGGGCATCGCATCGCCATGTAAGCTCTGGATGACTCTGACATCTACTCCCTACTGTCACATCGTCCTTCTCATCGGCTTTCCTCTGTCCTCCTCCTTTTCTTTTAGGAAATATTTTTCCTCTGTCCTTTCCATCTCCTCCTCCCTTCATCCCTCTTGTCTCTCTCTGAGGTCCATGGTTAATTCATGTCGTACTTGGCTCTGGGACTGGTAGCCAGGAGCCCGTCATTTCACTGATTCAACTTGGCTGGGCTTCAAGGTTGAACAGGGCACACATTTATCTGAGACCTTCTGGATGTTCAAAGCTTGCCAAAGACCTTACTGTTCCTCTTCAACTTCCATCAGCTCTCATCATTCCATCCTCTGTCTCCATGTTCCTACAATCTTTTTTTTTTTTTTAAAGATTGCCTTTATTGCTGTATCTTATGAGATTAAAGATGAAAAGAACCTTGATTTGTAGTTTAAAATGATGCTAGTGTCCTAATTAGGTCACAAGAAAGTCTCTGAACAGCAGAAAAGTCTTGTCCTCCTGTATCTACTTAGTTGCTCTGGACTACAAAGGTAATTTCAGATCAATATTTGGCTGTTCAGAATTCACAGCACCGCCCAGCAGCAGCTGAATTCCCCTTAGCGCTGCCTCAACTCCAATCCTACCTGTCTGCGAATCCATACATTTCATCGGCCAGTAAAACATCTCTGACAAGGATGTGGGACTCTCAACACGATAAGGCTCCCCATGTGACTGTACGACTTAAATGTTCATGTTAGTGTCAGTGCACTTAAACACTTCAGAGCAGCCAAGCAGTCCTGAGCATGAATTCACCAGGAGCAGAGAGTCCTGATGTAAATCTGAGAAGAGCTAAATCAAACTGCTGCGTAGAAATGTGATCACAATTAATGAGCAAAAAATACACATAACAAATGAATTAAGTAATAAAGACAAGCAATCTGACAGCTGAGACAGGAAGTTATGAAGTGGTACCTTGTAAAACTAAATGCAGTTTAGTTCAGCTGTTTCTGAAAAGATATTTTAACTTCCACATTAAATGAATTACATTCAGTGAGTTGTTACAGTGTGCACAACAGCAAAACTTTACCTCTTAGTCACTAACACCAGTACTCCTTGTGTGTGTGTGTGTGTGTGTGTGTGTGTGTGTGTGTGTGTGTGTGTGTGTGTGTGTGTTGTGTGTGTGTCCTGTCCTTTGCAATCAATGGGAATATGTGTTAATAAGTGCTTACTTGGCTGACTGGGCCATCAGGGTCCAGGGCTAACCTCCTCTGTCTGCCACGATTATTGATGCAATACATCCTGCTGGCCACACACACACACACACACACACACACACACACACGTGCACACATTATACACACACACACACACACACACACACACACACACACACACACACACACACACACACACACACACACGTGCACACACAATACACACACACACACACACACACACACACACACACATATGTGTGTGTCTTGCTATCATTGTGGGACATACCATTGACTCCCATTCATATCTAACCCCTAACCCTTACCCTAACCCTAACCTTAACCAAACCCTAACCCTAACCAAAACAATGCCTAACCCTAAAGAAACATTTTTGCACTTTACTTTTTCAGTACAACAACATGGCCAAGAAAACACTATTTAAACTGTGGGGACCAAAATAAGGTCCCCACAAGTGACATACGTAGTTATCGGTTTTCCTACAGTTGTGGGGACATTTGGTCCCCACAATATAGCAAAAACATGGGCACACACACACACACACACACAAAGAATCACCGTCTTTTCCAATCTAATCGACCCAGGGAAATAGAATATAAATATATTGTAGGAGAGCATTGAAGGCAGTGAACATGACACGTTCTCTGTCTTCATAGTGATTAAACATCCGATTATTGGAGACAGCTGGAGGATCACAGCACCACCCACACACATGCATTGATTTCATTGTATGTACAAAGCATTTCATGTAGAATGATTTTTTCCAACCTGCCTGAAGCAGCTCACTCAGGTGATTTAGGTGATGATTGTAAATCATGAGCCAATGGGAGGTTTGATGAAAGAAGTTCTAAATGTACTGACAGAGCAGTGCTCTGGTTTCCCTGTGAGAGATTAAAAAAATACAGACTTTCATTTATATTTTTACCTTGAATAACTATTTGTAAAAAAAGAAAAAAGAAAAAAAAAGAATCATTCCAGAATAGATTTTGTAAGAGAGTGCACCTCCTTAAAACCTTAATAAAAATAATTTTTGGCTGAAGCTTGACTTTTTACTGTAAAGACTTTTCTGAATGTGAACCATGTGGAACATTTGCCATGTGGTTCATCACTGAGAAAAGCATTCCAAATAGTTTTTTGCTGGGATGGCATTTAGCTGTGGACTTAGAGCTTTGAGGTGTTGATTCATTGGTCAAACTAATTAGTCCGGTTGCCTCCAGCAGTGGCTCAAGATTTTGGCAGGGAGCTCCTGTTTCTGGTCGATGTCACCCTTCTGCCGCTAATTATTTCCATGTAACTATCCAGGGCTGCACTATTACGGCCTAAATGATAATCATGATTACTATGATCAATATTGAGATCACAACAGGTTGATTTATCACATTTACTTACTGATTTGAAGACAAAATGTTTTTCCAAATATATATGTTGGAGCCATTATTTAAGTTCATTATGTTCCTTTATTTTTAATATGGACTGGCCATATATTAAGTTTTGTGTTGATCTGTAGGGGGAGCTAGGGTTCTGAGTTTTAAAAGCTCCAGGTAATTAGGCCAGGTGTGTCGGATTGAGAGCAAACAGTTTTTGACCGTGCCAGCGTGGCAGTGTTGGTTTGTTTGTTCGTTTTACAGAGTTAAAGGAAATGGTTTACTTAAATGGACAATGGTTAAAGGAATAAATGGATTGAGATATCCAAGGATGAATTGTGTAGAAGACATTTTTGTTGGATTTGTTTGCCCCGAGCACGCGTCCAGAAGTAATATCCCATCCGCTCCACAGCGGCCTTTAAACTGGGTTAAAGGCTGCTACAATATATACATCAAAAGAACTCTTAAAATAATGTTCTTCTTCACTTCAATTCAGAGCATCTCTGAGAGGTAGAATTAAAATACATGACAATACAAAAAATACGAAATTCTTCACTTAACATTTACTCAGTCATACTGCAATTTACAGATGCTCCCCAAAACACCTCCCAAACCCAGAGAAGCCTCTAGTCTCCACTAAGGTACTGCAGCAGCTCAGACAAAGCAAAGAGTGAAACAAGGCTTTCAAATGTTAGATTTACAGGAGCTGCAACCTGTGGCGTCATAATTGGGTCAAAAGTTGCGCGCAGCGAAACACGTACCCCGCGTGAGCGGAAAAAAGTCTCCACGGGCGCAAAAAACACTCTGCGCACGCATGGCAATGTTTCCGCGCGCAAGGAGCCTCCTACGCGTGTGGAGACATTGCTATGCGTCCATGTATGATGCCATAATTATCCGTGGAGCTCTGATCTACGCGCGCGGGGAGAAGACTTTTGACTTTTTTGTGGGCGGATACCAGTGCTCGCCACAACCTCCCTATGATTGGCTGTCTGCGACAGCAAGAACTCGCCCCCACGTGGGATGCCACTGTATACAAGAGAGGAAATGACACAGTCCGCTAGACTGGAGCCCCTTTGATGCTGCTGCCGCTGTTCTGCGGTGCCCATGGACTGCAGCTCCGCCGAATACACACAGAACCCAGCCCGGATCTCCAACTGCCGGTGGGTGAGTGTCTCCACGTATTTCTGCCTCTAAATGGGAAGTCTCAGTGCTCCATTGCGGAGCCTTTAGCACAGTGATTAGACGTTTGTTAGCTCCATTACTAATGGCAGTTACCCAGGTGGACTGACCGGAATCGGCCCAGAAGCCCACCGTGCCTACTCCAGTGATTCTGCGGGGTACGTGTTTCGCGCACGCGAGAGAGTGTTACGCGCGTGCGACTTTTGACCCAATTATGATGCCATAGCAACCATCCATCCATTCTCTATACACCGCTTTATCCTCACTAGGGTCGCGGGGGGTGCTGGAGCCTATCCCAGCTGACTCGGGTGAAGTCAGCTGGGTTTGTTTAATGATTAGGACCCCCTCGAAACGAGATGATTCATCTCAAGGGGTTATCCTGTGAATAAAGAATAAAGAATAAGGCAGGGGACACCCTGGACAGGTCGCCAGTCTGTCGCAGGGCTACATATACAGACAAACAATCACACTCAATTTAGAGTAATCAATTCACCTCAGCATGTTTTTGGACTGTGGGAGGAAGCCGGAATGCCCGGAGAAAACCCACGCATGCACAGGGAGACCATGCAAACTCCATGCAGAAAGATCCCAGGCCCACCCTGGGATTTGAACCGGGGATCTTCTTGCTGAAAGGCAAAAGTGCTCACCACTACTCCACTGTGCAGCCAAGCTGTAACCAGCTGATTTTATTGATATGGATGGCTTTCTATGAACAAAGTAGTCAGTATCTCAGTTTAAGAAGCCAAACTTGTGATTTTGGATAATATTCCATTATTTATTCACCCCTACAAGTGAACGTGTGTTTTTTTTGCAACCTAATCTCCCTTTTCAGTGTTTCTCTCCTGCTCTTCGCTCATTTCACTGTGAATAAGTGGACCCTGCATGTCAACAAATAAAGTTTAAACACTCAGACTAAATATCATATTCTGTGTGACAAATTTTCCTTTTTACATTAGTTGTCAAAAATAGGAATCATTCAAGTTTTGCTTTTTCACCCGAGCAAAACAAGAAAATTTTGCATGATTTGCTTAAGTTATTTTACTTTCCATTACATTAGCTTGCAGGTGATCAGTGTGTGTGCTCACAACACACAAAATAGATGCTGCAACTTTATAGCGTTCAGGTCTGGTATGTACTTTAGATGCAAGATGGATGTTCAGTATTACTGATATCTTCACTACACTCTGAATACGCACACCTGTATTTATCACTAAAACACACACAAACACACCCCAGCACCAGCAAAACAATGAACATAGGATAATGTGAAGATATGTGTGTGTGTGTGTGTGTGTGTGTGTGTGTGTGTGTGTGTGTGTGTGTGTGTGTGTGTGTGTGTGTGTGTGTCAGCTTCATGCATATACACAGAGCTGCCAGACGTAAAACTGATCTAGGATTAGATTTGCAGACTCAACCTATGGGTTAAAGTCGAGCGTGGCAGAAACCACATCTGTGTTTACTGCAGCACACAGCCTGAAAAGCCACATATAGGTGTGGAATTAAAGGAGATAAGTGTTCACAGGCTCTTTTTTTTTGGCCTTTTTCTGGTTCTTTATATTTATCAGCTGCCTACCCAAAAGGTTATCGTGGGTCATTACCATTCAGCCCCGCTGAGGTCCAGCCATCGATACCCAATGGCACAGAGTAAATGTCACAGTATGAATGGTGGAGTGGCTGTTCTGGCCATAAAAATGAGGAGCTGCTCAAACATACTTGCTGAAGGGAGCATCTCTTGGTTACAGATAGTAATACACAGACTGGTACTAACAGTAGAATGCAGCTCAGGGTATCTGAATTAAAGTAATCTTGTCAGTCTGTCAATTAAATATTCAGAGTTAAAGATACATTTCTATATGTTGGTTAAAAACAACTTTAATCATTTAGTCAGTTTAATTGTTTAATTTAATATGAGAGAAAAGATTAATTCTAGCTGCAGCTGCAGGTAAAGCAAATGCACATGTATCTTAACATGATCAAAATACATCCTACTAACCAGGAAAAACAAGTCATTGGTCTTCTAATCAGAGCAGAAGGCATGCACTTTGAAAGGTGGAGATTTCCCAAGAGAGAACACTGGTTGAATCCAATTTCCTCTCAGATTAACCGACCGTTCATGCAAATTATAATTCAAGGAAACAGTGATGTGATTAGAAACAGCTTATCCTTTTGGTATAGCAGTTTAACCAAACAAACAACACGTAAGGCCACATGCTGACATTAGAAATTGTCTGTCCAGCATTGAACTGTACATTTTATTAAAGCAGGGAACAGAGAAGACAATATAGTAAGTCTGACTTTCAGCATTTTAGTAATGAAATGAGATGTGAAGCCCACAGCACACCCAAACTGTTTGTCTGTCTGTGAGGCCATGAGTAGGAAGTTTCACAACTCACAATGAAGATTGAAAAATTGCTAGTGTTACAGTAACTTAGCCTCTGTGTAGGTTTTCATCAGGAAAGATGCCGTTTCTTCCCTTAATCAGGTGAAGATAGTAGCTACTAATCAGACCAAAACACCCTGCAACAGTTTCAATTTCCTTCTACCAAAGAGTCATAAAAGAATAAAACAATGAACGGAAAAATAAATACAGGTAATAAAGCATAATATGTAATATGACCTTGTAGGCAATCATCTGCCAATATTACACACTTTATATTATATGAAAACAAACTTCTTGCACATATGAGTACTTTACTGCAGGAAGTAAAATGACAGACCAGAACTACAATAGCCTCAACATCACCTACACAGAAAGTAGCAAACAGTGGTCGATCGATGAACCAGGTGGATGCTTAAATGGCATTTAGATGCACCATCATCAGTGACGCCTGCGCTCACCTGGCTGTTAAACAGAAACTTTCAGCACATGTTGAGGAGTGTTGTCAGTGTGCTGCTGTGGAACAACGTTAGTGCTCCTCACTGTGTCGATGGAAAAACCACTTCATTCAGATGTTATCAGCCCATGAAATGCCTCTTATCAGTGCATATGATTTCCATGCACATGGGCTAATCAGCACCTCCTCCCCCTTCTTGGAGGCTCAGACATGGAAATGTGGAAAGTGGAAGTTTGCAACATGTAGTTTTAGTGAGTAAACACATCATTTTAAACTGCAGCACATGAGAGCAGTCAAAAGTTAAAAAATAATATTGTGAAGATAGGTGACTCAAACACAAATCCGCTGATATACGCCTTTTCCATCTCTTCCAATCTCCAAATGTGGACTTTTTCTTTGTAAGCCCAAAATGGCAGCTCCACCACCATTAAATGAGGTGATACCAGAGTATCATTCATTAAACAGGTAGGGGAGGGGTACCAATGCTGGATGCAGCATTACCAAAGAAAAAAAAACAACATTTGTAGTTTTCAAAGTTCAACATATTTGACAGGTCACCCTTAAAAACATACAAAATGCTTACTTTGTGTATTATTACTCTGATTCCTGTCTTGTAGTGATCAGATCCCCGGTTTGAATCCCGGGGTGGGCCTGGGATCTTTCTGCATGGAGTTTGCATGTTCTCCCTGTGCATGCGTGGGTTTTCTCCGGGTACTCCGGCTTCCTCCTACAGTCCAAAAAATATGCTGAGGTTAATTGATAATTCTAAATTGCCCATAGGTGTGAATGCGAGTGTGATTGTTTGTCTGTATATGTAGCCCTGTGACAGACTGATGACCTGTCCAGGGTGTCCCCTGTCTTCGCCCGAGTCAGCTGGGATAGGCTCCAGCACCCCCTGCGACCCTCGTGACGATAAAGTGGTGTATAGAGGATGGATGGATGGATATTTCAGAACTGTAATGGAAGTCAGTCTTAAACCAGCTATAAACCAGCATGCTGTTGTGATAAATTATTGTCTGGATGCCTCCAGTCCCAAGAAGAAAGGTTCACAAAACTCATCAAATGTGTCATCTGGGATGGTTCTAAATTGGCCCTTTAATCTAGCCCGATGGAGCTAATCAGCCTTTCTTCTCTACCGAGATGAGCAGTGGCAGACGAACACTTCCTGAACCATGAACTAGACCTTTATTCCTTCTATGGGTCAGTGAACACAGTGGGGAACATCTGGATATTTGTTAAATGACGCGTATCCTTAGCTACAAAATTAACAGCTGATTGCAGAAACATTGCCACCTCTGTCTACATACAGTAGCTGCAGGTCGTAAAATTACTTTTCACGCACTCAAAACAACACATTTCACAACAGTAACAACGCCACAGAAAACCAGCCGTTTATGTTTTCTTTTTAAAATGTGGATATTCAACAGTTTGTGTTGTGACTGTCCCCACAGACTGTTAGTCTGGAGAAACTTAAATGTGCTAGATGTAGTGCTGCCTGCTTGGAAATGTAGTCTGCAGCTGTTGCAGAGGATGTTTGGGATACTTGATCAAAACAAAGAAGTCCGTGTTGAAGAAAATCACTGTCACTACCAGGAAGATTCAGAACGCTCCAGGAGACAATGTTGCAGGCCATGGCGAAAAGACCGATAGTTTGGGGTCCTGGATACAAGGGCACCTTTTGCAGCAGAGGACACGCTAAACAAGATAACCAATGACTAAAAGATGACCAAGCCACACCCTTTGATCTGGAACAATAAGTCCCAGCTGGGGACACAACATCAGACCCTAAACCGACAATGGAGGAAGAAGAGAAACTGAATGTACTCAACCATTGCTGAGCTGCTGCTAAGGGAGAGAGAGACCAAACGTCACATATTCAGTAATATCAAGAAGTTTTGAGTTACTTCAGATTCAGGGCTGAATAAATTGTGAAAACAAAAACTGAAAACATGACTCTGTATATCTTGGCACCCACTGAGTCTCACCATGCTAAAACCTGAGAGACTGTGAATGACCTCCACACACAAATAGTCAAATATTTTGACAATCTGTATTTTGATGCTTTGGCAACATGTTTCTCATATTGCCAAAAGATCCTGTTTGGATGTAATTAAATTGAAAGGAGTTGAAGATGGCTGTTTAGCTGAACTGTTACCTCCGGGAGCCACTGACAGACAGATCTGCCACCGGGACGGAAACAGAACAAAATTAAGCCTTCCTTCACCACTCTCTGTCCTCCATTCCTCTGTTCCCAACAGGAGAACATTCAGAGAGTTGGGGAGCATTTATGAGAAGCAGAGAAGATTCAGAGGAAATAAAAACGATTAGACGATTGTACAGGTTTTATATCTATGCCTTACATTTGTTTGTTCTCTGTCAGAAACAAGGAAATGCAAAAGGTTTTCTTGTTTGTTTCTTTTACTAAGCTTAGTTTGAGGACTTGTGGGCATTTTTCAGATACTAAGAGTGCAGATGTACTGAAACAAACAGTGACTATGCACATTTTATATTTCAAATATGAGAGAATGTTCATCGGGGCAGAGTCGTGCTGCTCACTGCAATTCTGTGGAGGAACAACTTTTTCTTTCTTTTTTAAATTTAAGTCAACAAATGATAGATGCTATTGTCAAGAGCACAAAAACATTCTTTTAATTTTCTGTCACAAGTTAACTTTTTAAATAAACTATGAACATTAATTAAGTTGATCAGTTTCTTTCTAAATTAAATAGTGCAGACAGAGACGAGATCTACTTAAGAAGACAATAACAGTGTTCAATAAATATTCATTTATGCTCATCAGATTTGTGCCCAACTGTTTATTATTGTGAAACTGCTTGAGATTTACAGAATCATATATTGATAATCACTGACTGAAAAATCCAGATCTGTTGATCACTGGATGCGGTAATTAAGGCAGACATGTATCATAACGTCTGGTGGTTGATGTATGTTGGACAGAATCTTAACTCTTACAAGGCCATGTCATTAACCACGCCTGACGTGTACGTCAGCGGGGTTACTGCATTCGCTTCAGTATCTGGCTGGCTGGGTAAGTATGTATGTGTGTGTGTGTGTATGGCCGTTCAGATATCTCTGCAAGTGCTGAAGTCAGGATAATGAAACTTGGTACTGAAGATCAGTCTAAGGTCCCCTGCTCAGTTGTGGAGTTAGAGGTCAGCAGATCAAGGTCAAGGTCACAGGGGTCACTTAGCACATTTCTTGCATATTGCATCATTTGTATAGGAAGGGATATACGTAGGATGATCAAAATTGATACAGAGTATCATGCATGGGCGTGGTTCTGCCATCTACTGAGGGCTCATCTAGTTTTATATATATGTGCATGTACAGCCATATTTCTGGAGAAGTACATATACTAAAACATATACTAAAACCATCTAATCCATAAAAATATCGATCATGTCTTGCGAGGTTGCATTGCCGTAGACGTTCGCCATTGTGAATTTCAGCCGTGTTATTACGGTACGCGGCCCCGATAAGAGCTTCGTAATTGTGGCTTCGTTATAACGACTCATACGGCTTTAACGTTTGAAATAAGCAAATTTGGGGCCAATGTTTATATCTTACCATTGGTCGACTTAAACATACGGGTGTGTGCATATTTTATGTTAATTTGCAATCATAAACAAGTCACACGAGTTGAGCCGAGAATGTTCGGTTTCGGCTGTGTGTACAAGTAAGCGGGAACCGAGTATACTTGGTCCCGGCTTTTTAAGGGTTAAAACAATTCATCACAGCAAAAACAAAGGTTTAATGAATGAAAGGTGAAACCCTGATGCGTCCAAAGCAGCAGGTAAAGTAAATAATCTCTCCAGAATTTCGTGGGTGTTTTTCCAGGTTGTTGCATCCTAAAATGTCTGAATTTGCAGCCACTTTTCTAAAAAAATTGTAATGTAAGTTGCAATGTTTTAAGCAGGTTTCAAATTGCAGGAGACAGAGACAATTGCTAAAAAGTTGCAATTTTTTCAGCTTTAAGAACATGCGTCAACATTTTAATTGACTATATTTATTCCTAAACTAATTCTTTAACACGCTCCAGCCCATTTACACAAACTAATATTTTTGACGGTAGAAAAGTATTTGTCAGTCGATGATTTTTGTTTGTATTCTGCCACAATATTGCACGGGTGTAAAACAGTTTCCCTCTGCTTTGGTGAAGAACATCAGGGAATTAATTATTTTTCATGGTCTTCAGCAGTAATTTTTGTTGATAAATGAGGGACATTAAAATAGGACACGTCTGCATCTTCAAACCTGAAACAAGGAAGTGAATTTGGTGATGTACATGCATTACGTTTGCGCTGGGGACTGCTATGATTGGTGGAACTCATGGGAGGTGGGCCAAAATTGTGAAAAAGTTGCAGTGATTGGACAAAATCGTAAGGTTGAATTTGCGTTAATTGTTGCGATCGCAGGAAATTCCTGGAGGGACTGAGTAAATAGTAGTTTAAAGAAGTCCTTAGTATCTCTGCTCTCTCTCTCTCTCTCTCACTCACTCACTCACTCACTCACTCACTCACTCACTCACTCACTCACTCACTCACACACACACACACACACACACACACACACACACACACACACACACACACACACACACACACACACACACACACACACACACACACACACACACACACACACACGACTCATGGGGATTATATTTTAGCTCAGCTTTGTGTTCATTTCTGAGTCTCTCTCTGTTCCACCTGGTCAGTGTGCTCAAACACTTATGCAAATAAATCATGCTCCTAATTACCGAACAATGTATTTACAACAGAGCCAGATATTGTGGAATATTGAGATTTGCATAATAATGACAGAGGGAGTCTCAGAAGAGCTGTCTTTGAAGAGTTTGTTGAGGGACTAACACATTGAGTAAAAGAGAAACAGGTCAGAGACACTACGCTGTGTGACAGGAGCTTTGTTCAGACTTGTTAAAACCACTACAACACTCTGTTCCAGCCTCTAATTCTGTGTTCAACAAAGCCAACATCGTCACTTACAGCGTGTATCTTCTGTGTGTAAAACAGCTGCCACAATAAAGTCCTGCTTTAGGAATTAATTCAAATATTAAGTGTAAAATATATCTGAGAAAATATTCCTGTACATGAGCTACAGCTCAAATCAACATTAAGACTCCCTCACTCCCTCATTAGTCCTCTGTGTTTAATGTTCATACAGTGATCAGCACTGACAGGTGAAGTGGATTTCGATACCATGGCACCTGCCAAGGGATGGGATATATCAACCAGCAAATGAACAGTCAGCTCTTAAATCTGATGTGTTGGAAGCAGGAGAATGGGACGTGTGAGGATCAGAGTGACTTTGACAAGGACTAAATTACAAAGGCAAAACGACTGAGTCACAGCCTCTTCAAAGTGACAGATCATGTGGGGTTGGCACCTAAAAAAAGTGCTCTAAGGTGGGACCATTAATGGACCAGGCAGTGGCGTGCACAGACATTTTGAGGGGCAGGTGCTCAATGGGAAAAAGGGGGCACCTTGTGTGGCGTGTAAAACCACTGGTTGCCTTAATATAACAGTGTGAGATTTGAAAAAAATGTAAAAAATCATTTTCTGTAACAACATTTATTTTAATATCTTAATAATAACACACAAACGGTCCATAAAACATTGTACTGTAACATTGTAAATGACATGTAGCTCCATTTCTTTGTCTTTCTTGATCCTTTCCCTTCTGTGCATGCTGCAATTGGTAAATGAAAAGAGATCGACAATATCAAGTCTGATTCCTGACATTAGGCTACAACAAGGCAGAAAGCTACTTTTTTTGTCATTTAGCCAATAAGTTACAGCAAGTGTTGCCTCTACCTTATGTAGGCTAATAATAAACCTACACAAACTAAATATTCAGTTATAGTATACTGATCATATGCTGTACCAGTTCCCCAAATAACCAAATAACTTTGGTTGTGTCGACATCGTCATCACATCATGTCGATGAACTGATTATTAGTATGGGTAGCATCAAGCTTGTTAAGCAGGCGGACTAAAAAGGAGAGAGGGTCTCCAGGTGGGTGGTTTCAGAGTGGCAGAAGGTATGAGGTGTTCTGGTTAGAGAACAGGCAACCAAACTTTCTAGGTTATTGGTATTCATGGTATGCTGGATAACTCAAAAGGCTGTTGTACTATAGACAGCTGTGGCAGATAGCTGTGCTGTGATAGCTGTGGTTCTTAAATATTTCAAACAAACAGGAATAATAAATCAGTGACACATTTGCCATAAATACCGCCACACAATAATAATAATTATACTGAAAAATAACATAAAATGCACATAAACACAATAGACTAAATTGCAAAATGCTGTGTATGTCTTAGCATTTCAATCACATTAACTCACATAACATTCACAAGGCAACCAGACACGCTGACAATCAACAACGTGATAGGCTAATAGCTAAGTTAATGTCTGTCGCATAAAGTATCAATAACAATCAACAAGTAACAATGAACAGTGAACGCTCTAAACCGGGGGAACACAAGAAACTCACTTTTGGTCATTTACACACAGCAAGTAAAGGTAAAATGCAACATGTATTCAGTCCGAACATGTGCACGGGAGAAACTAGTCAACACACTGCAGCTATAGAGACAAACACTGCACTCGAGGTGCGTTCAGGGACAGTAAGGAAAAACATCAACATTTGATTAACTCAGCAAAGAACGAAATGCACATATAACACGACCCAGACAATATTCCAATAGAAATATGAGGGTTTTCTAACACAGGCAGTTGGCTAATTTAGGCACGGTTGTTTAGCGCTGCATGAGACAGGCTACTTCACAACAGAGACAAATAAATGCACCTTGTGGCTTGGCAACCAAAGCTTATGAACAATACACTTGATTCATTTGTTACCTGGTTGATGGCTACAGTCAGGGTAGAGATGCTGTGGACTGTGCAGCTGCTGCCACACGCGTCTCCGCTCCTCCTGTTCACATTACGAGATGGGGGTGGGGCGAGTTGTGGCACGGGTCGTTTGTGTGTGCGCGTCTATGTGTGTTTAATGTTAAAAATTTTAAAAAAAAGTCGAGATGAAGAGCACCTGTTTGACACTGAGGGCAAGGTGCAGGTGCTCTAGCACCACCTGGTGTCTATCTGTGCATGCCACTGTGGACCAGTGACCAGTTCATAGTACCCTGATTAGGGGAGTGAAGGCAGGTGGATGTGGAATAAAACTTACAGAAGAAGAGCTGCTGCAGGCCAGACTGCTGGAAATGTTAATGCTGTAAAGAAAGGTTTAAAACGCACAGTGCATCACAACTTTCGGAGTGTCCATGCTGTCTGCTCTTCATCTCTGTAATGGGCATGTGACAGACAGAACTGATTGTTTCTGCTCATCACTTTGGACCACTAGGTACATGTATGTTGTTTACCTGGGGAAAGGATGGTATCAGGATGCAATGTTGGAAGAAGGCCAGCCAGCAGAGGCAGTGAGATAGTCTGGAAACCTTAACTCCTGTATTTATGTGGTTGTCTTCACACTTACCATCTACCTGAATGTGTAAATCTAGATGTGCTGGAAAAACAAGTTGGATCCATGGAGGCCCCATCCCTCAGCTTCCAGGACCTACAGGATCTGCTGCCTGATACCACAGGGCACCTTCAAGGGTCTAGTGGAGTCCAGGTCTTGATGTGTGAGAGCTGTTTTGGCATCACAGCATTAGCTTGGCAGCTGATCCTAGACCAATGGTCAACTGAGGAATAGGTTTGAGCTTCCATCTCTGGGTCAAACAAAGATAGCTTGTGAATAAATTTATGTAGCTTTTGGCAAAGAGTGGAAGCACATCAAAAGTCCAATGCATATTTTAGCACCAGAGATGCTACTGAAAGTTCAGAGAATCAAAAAAGAACGACTTTTGCAAGTTTCCCAGTGGAGGACGGAAACCAGGTAAGCAGCTTCTCGGTGTGAAATGGAGAAAGAAAGAAAGAAAGAGGTTTCAATAGCCATCATGTCTTGGATAATTAGACTGGGCCTGCAAAGGGCTCAGGGCTCAGGGCCCAGCAGAATGTTTTGGTCGATTCTGTGACAATTAAGCAGCAACAAGAAACTCTCCAAGAGAGGACCTGCCACCCCACTCCCGCTGACATTTAGAACATATGGTAAATAATGAGGGTTTTAGAGGGAAATATATATTCTTGCATTCTCTCTGTCATCCCTTTTTCCAATTTACCTTTAACAGAAATAAAAGCTCCCATTAGTTTCAGTAAACTTCTGCACATGTGTGGTCATAATGTGTCGGTTCAGGTGGTTTTAGACATTTCGGGGATTCTGTTATCACCTTTCACACACTGCTATTGGGATGCTTTTCACATCTTTCTCAAGCCTTTCACCCATATCTCTTTTATTTCTCAGTTTACTACAGTTTAGCCCTCCTCCATCCTACTCTGTGATACATCTTCTTTCTGTGTCTTTCTCTCACTCTCTCAATCAATCACTCCTTTTTCACTTCGGCCCCAGTCAACGGATTACATTGGTATAAAAGTCAAAGAGCAATATAGCTGTAGAAGGACGATGAGCTCTATATTCTACGACAACCTCTCCATCTTCCAGGTGAAGGAGTGTACTGAAGGGGATGAGATGTGCTGAGTGTGGTGGAAGCTGAAGGTGAAAGCCAGTCATCCTGAACTGTACAATTAAATCAGAGAGTGGCAGCATGAATGGACGGCTCCCCTGGAGGGCAGGAGATAAAGGAGGGAGGCCGCTCCACTGGGAAAAAGACTCTCTGGTTTATGGTCTTACTAAAGCACAGAGAACAGAGAGACAGAGAAAACCCCAGTGTTTGACAGGCCCAGCGTTTATTCATTTTTACCTGTCCCACTGTTCCTACATCCGTCACACACTCACATTGCAACTAAACATCCTTCAACAAAGCAGTTTAGCAACAAAATCGCTTTGGAAACCGTCTAGCTAAGGCTCAAAACCAGTCAGACAGTTTTATCAGGAAAGAAGTAACTCATAAAAGCATTTACCAAAGCACAGGTTTAGTAAATACGAGAGCAAAACAGATTTTGAACCCAAAATGATGTAGCTGTTTGATTTTAGCCTCCCTCATGTTCTTCAAAGTTTTGTTGCAGCAATGATGAAGCAACTGGGGATGCTGGTAAACTACAGGCATTCTCTACATCAGAGGTGTCAAACATGCGGCCCGTGGGCCAAAACCGGTCCTCCAGAGGGAAAAATCCGGCCCTCAAAATGTAAAAATTCCAGAGAAGGCATTAACTGCAGATTGTAAATTAGTAAAACTATAAATTTAAAATAATTTCTAGACCATGACAAGTTGTGTTGATCATAAAGTAAAATACTAGATTGTTAATTGGTCTATTGTTGCTTTGTGTCTCATTTTTGTAATAATTTGTCTAGTTTTTCTTGTTTTTTGTCCGAGTTTTACCGGTTTTCTCACGTTTTTGTCTGGCTTGTGTTTTTTGTCTCGTATGTGTCAGGTGTGTCTTGCTTTCTTCATTGTTTTGTCTATCATTTTTGTTTCATGCTTTTGTCATTTTTTTGTCTTGTTTGTCTATTTTTGTTCCTTTGTAACTTTTTTGTAAAGTTTTTTGTCACTTTTTTGTTTGTTTTATGTTGTTTGTCTCATTTTTGGCATTTTGTGTCTCATTTTTGTCATATTTTGTCTTTCTAAAAGTAAAATACTATGTTGTACAGTTTCAGATATCTGTGACTAAATGTTGTGTTCCTTTGCAGACACTGTGATCTGGAAATTGTAATGTGTAAAAGATAAACTGAGACACCTCTGGTCTACATGAACAACTAGATCCATTCACTTCAGTATAGAACACATCACAATCACATCATAGTCTCTAGTTTTTTATTAGGGCTACAGCTAAGGATAATTCTTCTGGTCACTTCATGTCTAGATTAATCTGTTGGTTGGTTGGTCTACAAAATGTCAGAAAAGAGTTCAGATGTCACCAGGGTTTCCCAAAGCCCAAAATAACATTCCCAACCCCAAAAATAATCAGTTTTCGTCACAGAGGAGTAAAGAATCCAGAACATACTCAAATTTAAGATTTATCAAACAAATCAGCCGATTACTAAGTGATTCAATAGTGACATCTCATCTATTATTTGACTAATTATTGCAGCTGTATTTTACAGAAGTACAATCAAAATAACTACAAAACAACACACTTTCAATGTTACAGCTGTACTTCCAGCAGTAAAAGTCAGTGTAACTACATTTAGAATAAAGGAGAGCTCCACTAAAGTCTGTAATAACAGCACACACCTATAAACAAACAGACAAACAAATTTCATACTATTATCTGGTTTCACTCTACTTCATGAGATTAAGTCCCTTTTTTATTATCTATCATATTCCCTTTGTCTTCTCGTCTTCTTCTCATTTTTTCCCAGTATCCCCTCCTCTTTCATCACCAGCTTCAGGTAGAACCATCGTGGTCTCTTGGTGGACAAAGTGAGATCCATCCACTTCAAACTGCTGTGAAATTGGGTTGGAAATGAGCTTGCTGTGTTGAACGCAATGAAGTAAGAATCAAGGCAGCGTTGAGTGGTGTGTTCGACGGGGCCTAACGATAGCCTGCTCACATGGAACACATCTGCTTAATGGAGAGTCTTATTGCTAAAGAAAAAAGGGGCTGGGACTCATTATGGAAAGGCCAAGCAGTAATGCATATTCACCCCTGACATTAAAGTTTGCCTATTCCATAATAGGTAACTAATATTATATGTGTTATTTTTATTCAAATGGAAGCTGTTCATGCATGAATTATGTGAAGTGACCTGTGAAAGTCCTTTAAAAAGTATTTATAATCCTTCGATGACATTTCCCTAAAAATTTGCATGCTGTCGGCCATAAAACAAGAAAAAAGTCTTCATTTTTATGACCATCATTCTTCAGATTTACTTTCTGAAACACATAAATACATCCAGATAGAAAAAAACATTCTTCCTCTGGTGTGTAGCCCTATCAGCCATCACTGCTTCTATGTTCTACTCATTCCCAGAATGCACCAGGAGGTTTCCATTACTCCATTAAGCTGCAGAGATAAGGCTCTCCTGAGCTCCCAAACATCCACACAGGTTAGCAGCTCTCCCCACAGAGGCCTCCTGTTGTCAGGAACACCATAAACATGCACAATTAGCCTCTCCTGTCCATGTGTGCTCATCCTGTGTGGTCTCTCTCTAATCCAAGAGCTGCTGTTTATCTTCTACATCTCCTCTTGTTGCCCTGAACTTCTGTTTCAGGTTCACAGACAGAAAAATACTCTAAAAAAAATACACAAAAAGATCCTTAAATAATAAACAAATTTTTTTTTTTAACATGAGAATTTAACAACTCTGTAATTTACGCTTTCTCTTTCTGTATGTAGGCACACATTTAAATCTGATTCTTTTAGGGTTAAGGACTGTTTGAACGGTCCTTTCTTGGTTCCAGACTGTGAAGAAAGACAGCAGTCAGCAAAACATCCACAGTGAGGGTTTCAAAAGTCCTTCATCATCATTAGGCTGTTTTCATTGCAGGAACTTGTGGGCCTGTCTGTAGAACATGAAAGTACCTTGTCCAGTGTATTTACCTCTTAGTGGCCATTAGAAACCGCTGTGTCGACATTAACTATTTCAACCCAGAGACAGGAACAAGTGATATTTTTTTCACTTGTTGAGTCTCTCTAACATCAGCAACATAAAAATGACCATGTAGGCTAACATAAACTGTTCAACTTCCTGCATGCTCATAAAACTGAGTTACATCCAATAACTATAATTAGTCACAGTCAAAGCTACCATATCTTCCACTGTAGTAAAACACAAAGGCTGAGAGGGTTGAAGATGGGTTGTTCCTCTAAACGTTTTGGCCACCTTGACTCTCATCTTCTGCAGTGGAATGCACCTCCATGGCTGTTGAAGTACAACAACTGATGTATACCTCTATCTTACATCCATGTATTTATCAGAGTGAAAACCTTGACATAGCAAATGTTAATGCTAAAGCAACGGCAGCCAAACCTGTCCAAGCACCCGAGACAAAACAGTAACAGCAGTAACTTAGAGATTCAGACCCCTGGATTCATCTGGAGTCCAGATCAAAAGCTATAAAGCAGCCTCATTTTTTATTACCACCTGTATGACAAGACATGACAGCAGTGGAAGGAAAGTGCAGAAGTACTTGGATTTTATAGGACACGGTTTAATAGGATGCTAAAAACAATCAATCAGCTGCAGATATAAAAGAATAATAGTCCTCCTAGTGATCCTTTCTTCTGTTGTATCCCTGGTTACTGGGGAAAGATAGATATTTTTCATAAAGAAAATGATTGTTTTTTTCTTGAGCTTAGAAAAACAACATGTTTGTTCATTCTTTTGATCCAGCCACAGCAGCTGCTTTACAAATCTTAGAGCAGAAGACGACAGGGATTACACAAACTCAGACACTTAAATGAATATTTCAATAAGGCAACAAAATTACACAACAAACAGTTTAATGCGGGAAAGCAGAATCTGACTGGTACAGACACACCATTTAACAGCAGGACGTCCCTTTAGGCAATCTGCTTCTATGTGTTTATGCATATCTGTGTGTGTGTGTGTGTGTGTGTGTGTGTGTGTGTGTGTGTGTGTGTGTGTGTGTGTGTGTGTGTGTGTGTGTGTGTGTGTGTGTGTGTGTGTGTCTCCCCATGGTGACGCGTGGGGATAAGTGGCAGTGGGCTGCTGAGGGCAGAATGGATGGTGAGATATGCTCACAGACGGGAAGAGGCCGGAGATAGACGGTGGTAATTGTCGGAGAGGAAGATGGACATTAAGAAAAGGAAGGTCTCATCATTAAGCCTCTGAATGTGTGGGGGTGGGCGAGGATGAACCAACTAAACAGGGTGGGGAGTTGGAAGAGGTTATAAAACACCAAAAGTTTCTTTAAATGAGTGTCAGAGTCAAACAGTTTCGCTGGTCATCATGATGAAAACTCACAGAGGAGCATCATTAAAGAGTGGAACATTGAAGAGGAAGGGCTACCCATGGTGAGAGGAGGGACACAATAAGTATGACTGGTGAGGCACCCAAAGGAGTCCCAATATACAGCAAATACCCAACTGATTCAATTATATAGAGCCATTACTGGGAGTAGTCAGGCCTGAGGCATGCAACGTAAATTTCAGAAGAAGCCAGAGCTCAAAGTGAGATGTGATGGGACTGAAGGTGCCCCGAGGTTGGCAGCTCAGATATATAGCTGGGGAGGTGAAGTTGAATCTAAAGTTAGGTGAGGTAATATAGCAGCTTCACCAGCACAGCTCGTCTTCCTGCCTGCACAGTGTCCCTGAGTAAATCACCGAGAGGACTTCTGCCAAGGTGGAGGATTCAATTCCAGCCGGGTCGTCGTTTAGTACAAATATTTTATGGATGTACACTCAACAAAAATATAAACACAACACTTTTGTTTTTGCTCCCAATTTTTATGAGATGAACTCAAAGATCTAAAACTTTTTCCACACACACAATATCACCATTTCTCTCAAATTGTGTTCACAAATGGGGACTCAGAAAACCAGTCAGTATCTGGTGTGACCACCATTTACCTCATGCAGTGCAACACATCTCCTTTGCATAAAGTTGATCAGGTTGTCGATTGTGGCCTGTGGAATGTTGGTCCACTCCTCTTCAACGGCTATGCGAAGTTGCTGAATATTGATGGGAACTGGTACATGGTGTCGTATACGCCGATCCAGAGCATCCCAAACATGCTCAATGGGTGACATGTCCGGTGAGTATGCTGGCCATGCAAGAACTGAGACGTTTTCAGCTTCCAAGAATTGTGTACAGATCCTTGCAACATGGGGCCGTGCATTATCCTGCTGCAACATGAGGTGATGTTCTTGGATGTATGGCACAACAATGGGCCTCAGGATCTCATCACGGTATCTCTGTGCATTCAAAATGCCATCAATAAAATGCACCTGTGTTCTTCGTCCATAACAGACGCCTGCCCATACCATAACCCCACCGCCACCATAGGCCACTCCATCCACAACATTGACATCAGAAAACCACTCACCCACACGATGCCACACACGCTGTCTGCCATCTGCCCTGAACAGTGTAAACCGGGATTCATCCGTGAAGAGAACACCTCTCCAACGTGCCAGACGCCATCAAATGTGAGCATTTTCCCACTCAAGTTGGTTACGACGACGAACTGGAGTCAGGTGGAGACCCCGATGAGGGCGACGAGCATGCAGATGAGCTTCCCTGTGACGGTTTCTGACAGTTTGTGCAGAAATTCTTTGGTTATGCAAACCCATTGTTTCAGCAGCTGTCCGAGTGGCTGGTCTCAGACCATCTTGGAGGTGAACATGCTGGATGTGGAGGTCCTGGGTTGGTGTGGTTACATGTGGTCTGTGGTTGTGAGGCTGGTTGGATGTACTGCCAAATTCTCTAAAATGCCTTTGGAGACGGCTTATGGTAGAGAAATGAACATTCAATACACCAGCTCTGGTTGACATTCCTGCTGTCAGCATGCCAATTGCACGCTCCCTCAAATCTTGCCACATCTGTGGCATTGTGCTGTGTGATAAAACTGCACCTTTCAGAGTGGCCTTTTATTGTGGGCAGTCTAAGGCACACCTGTGCACTAATCATGGTGTCTAATCAGCATCTTGATATGGCACACTTGTGAGGTGGGATGGATTATCTCAGCAAAGGAGAAGTGCTCATTGTCACAGATTTGGACAGATTTGTGAACAATATTTGAGGGAAATGGTGATATTGTGTATGTGGAAAAAGTTTTACATCTTTGAGTTCCTCTCATAAAAATGGGAGCAAAAACAAAAGTGTTGCATTTATATTTTTGTTGAGTGTATATTTAAACTTTTCCTCAATGCACAGCCTGCCCTGCCCAAACGCTATATGCTTCTAGAGGGTTTTCCCAAAACATGCATATTTAGAGCATTTGAAGGAGAAAGGCGATGATAGCAGCTTTCATAATAATAAAACGTCTAAAATGACACTTCAGCACGCTCAAACCTCAGCACTCACACACTCCTGGAAATGCCAGAAAACATGAGACTTCTCATCACAGGATATACGTATATATATATATATATACGTATATATATATATATATATATATATATATATATATATATATATATATATATACGTACGCCGCCACCGCGGCCGCCACTGCGGCCTGATGTCCGGCGGCCGCAGTGGCGGCCGCAAACACCAATGGACAGCTTAGATCGTCATGAATCCGCCGGTATAAACCACTTTCAGATGTGATTACCACAGCCGGCTTCGTTCGTGGTGAGCTGCACGAAAAACATGACGACATCGTGTTGGTGCGCACGAAACCAAAACAAAAACTTACGTCACAGTTTCACGAATCCCCGTGAGACCGGGTTCTATAATCACATGTGCCTCAGATGAATTGGAAATGTATCTACCTCAGGTGACAACCCAGAAACACACACACAACCTGCTGAATAATAACAGATCAAGGATGAGCTGTGAAGCATTAGTTTTGAAATAGGAGGTAAAATCTACAGGCTTGTGGGTTCAGACTCCAAAACTGGTGGATAAAAGCAATAAAGCTTGTGATATTGAACGGAAACTTGAGGTGGTCATTGACCATTATTCTATTCTTCTATACTTTGAAGGATTGTTCTGCATTGTTATGTACCATTCATCCAGATAGGATGAAATGGCCAAAAATCTAGTTTTGCAGACATACTCACCTCTCCTTTTAGTCTATTCTTCACACTAAAAATCCTAAGGAAATGTGAAAGAGAATATTTCTTTTTTCCTCTTCATACTGTCCTTCACAGTGAGCTGGTACATGCCAGCTTCTATTGGAAATAATTCAGCAGCAGGTTTGTGTGATTGTAGTTGGCTAACCTCAGCAGGAGTGAGGGGACGGCACTGTCTGACACTTCAGCTGCTCTCTGATTAACTGATGGATGACTGAGGAGATGGAGCTGACTGATACAGATGAGAGGTGTAATGGCTCTGACAGAGAGTCGACAAAGCCATGCACCAAAGAAAACAACAGATCCTGGTGGCTGCGGTTTGTAAGACTGAAGTCACAAACAGATGATAGCACTGCAGGGATTTGGGAGGTTTCTATCATAGTATATCATGCTTCAGAAAGCATCACAGTTACATGTCAAAGCTGAGAAACAAAAAGCACACTGGATCAGAGCTCTCCTGGTGGAAGATTCAGCAACTGGATGTCTAACAGTTTTTTTATCATCTTAAAAACCGGCTTGGATAAAGAACAAAACGTTGCTCAATATATGAATAAAACAGCAAAATGATTTGGAGTAAGTATTTTTCTAGAATGGGCCATGTTAATTGATGTAATGTTTTCTATCTCTTGCTTTAGATCCTATTTTCTGTTTCTTTATGGTTTATTTAGAAAATACAGAATGTGATACAACTGCTCGATGACAAAATGTTGCTGTAAAGTGTTTAAATGGAGTTCTCCTCAGCCAGAGGGGAAAGAGACTAGCACTTCTGCCTCCTCCATTCATGAGACCTCTGACATCTGATAAAAAGGTGGCCATCAGTGGAACCTTTTAAAGCAATCATCGTTCACTTGACACCAGGAACCAGCAGCCAGCTCATGATGACTGGTCATTCTATACACACGTGGACAAAATTGTTGGTACCCCTCAGTTAAAGAAGGAAAAACCCACAATTCTCACTGAAATCACTTGAAACTCACAAAAGTAACAATAAATAAAAATTTATTGAAAATTAAATAATCAAAATCAGCCATCACTTTTGAATTGTTGATTAACATAATTATTTAAAAAAACAAACTAATGAAATAGGGCTGGACAAAAATGATGATACCCATAACTTAATATTTTGTTGCACAACCTTTTGAGGCAATCACTGCAATTAAACGATTTCTGTATTTGTCAATGAGCGTTCTGCAGCTGTCAACAGGTATTTTGGCCCACTCCTCATGAGCAAACAGCTCCAATTGTCTCAGGTTTGATGGGTGTCTTCTCCAAATGGCATGTTTCAGCTCCTTCCACATATGTTCAATGGGATTCAGATCTGGGCTCATAGAAGGCCACTTTAGAATAGTCCAACGCTTTTCTCTCAGCCATTCTTGGGTGTTTTTGGCTGTGTGTTTTGGATCGTTGTCCTGTTGGAAGACCCATGACCTGCGACTGAGACCAAGCTTTCTGACACTAGGCAGCACATTTCTTTCCAGAATGCCTTGATAGTCTTCAGATTTCATCGTACCTTGCACACTTTCAAGACACCCTGTGCCAGATGCAGCAAAGCAGCCCCAAAACATTACTGAGCCTCCTCCATGTTTCACTGTAGGGACAGTGTTCTTTTCTTCGTATGCTTGGTTTTTTGAGTCTATGAACATAGAGTTGATGTGCCTTACCAAAAAGCTCCAGTTTGGTCTCATCTGTCCAAAGGACATTCTCCCAGAAGCTTTGTGGCTTGTCAACATGCATTTTTGCAAATTCCAGTCTGGCTTTTTTATGAGTTTTTTTCAGCAGTGGTGTCCTCCTTGGTCGTCTCCCATGAAGTCCACTTTGGCTCAAACAACGACGAATGGTGCGATCTGACACTGATGTACCTTGGCCTTGGAGTTCACCTTTAATTTCTTTGGAGGTTGCTCTGGGCTCTTTGGATACAATTCGAACGATCCGTCTCTTCAATTTGTCATCAATTTTCCTCTTGCGGCCACGTCCAGGGAGGTTGGCTACTGTCCCGTGGGTCTTGAACTTCTGAATAATATGAGCCACTGTTGTCACAGGAACTTCAAGCTGTTTAGAGATGGTCTTATAGCCTTTACCTTTAAGATGTTTGTCTATAATTTTTTTTCGGATGTCCTGGGACAATTCTCTCCTTCGCTTTCTGTTGTCCATGTTCAGTGTGGTACACACCTTTTCACCAAACAGCAGGGTGACTACTTGTCTCCCTTTAAATAGGCAGACTGACTGATTATGAGTTTGGAAACACCTGTGATGTCAATTAAATGACACACCTGAGTTAATCATGTCACTCTGGTCAAATAGTTTTCAATCTTTTATAGAGGTACCATCATTTTTGTCCAGGCCTGTTTCATTAGTTTGTTTTTTAAATAATTATGTTAATCAACAATTCAAAAGTAATGGCTGTTTTTGATTATTTAATTTTCAATAAATTTTTATTTATTGTTACTTTTGTGAGTTTCAAGTGATTTCAGTGAGAATTGTGGGTTTTTCCTTCTTTAACTGAGGGGTACCGACAATTTTGTCCACGTGTGTATCTCTCTGGAAGGGTCATACGTGTTTGAGGAGGAGTGCATGGTCAGGAAGAATCCATTAACTTTGAGACACCTGTAGGAGAGCTGGAGGGCACTTCGATGGAGGGGGTTCACCTTGACCAGACCCTGCATCGTATTCCCAAAGGAGATAAATGCTGAATCCACACAGACAAAACTTCTACCTCTGCCCTGCCTGCTAAAATTATCCTTCATATATATTCCCAGTGGCTGCTTGCTGCTTACTGCTACAGATTTAATACAAAGACAGACAAGGTCAGAAGTCAGAACTCACATTTTAATTGCAGCATGTCTGAGCCATTCTCAGAGTTGCATTGCTAAGCGGAAACCAGTCCTTTTCCAAAGTTAACTAGGAAGAGGACAGAATATAACAATGCACAGCTGATCAAAAAGAAAACCATAAAGTAGAACTCCACTGAAAACAGATCTGCCCCGTGGGGCGGCACAAGGATTCTGAAAAGTCTGTAGCTTCCAACAGCTGATGTAAAGGATGTAAAGGAGATTTAAGTTGAAGAAAGAAAGAAAGTTTCACATGCACCGGCAATTCTCAAACCACTTTACAGCAATTAATCCTCGAGTTAGGGAAGGATTAAACAACCATCCTTTAACTAATGAATGTCTAACTATTTGGCTTTGGACATATAAAAGGATGTGACACAAAATGGAAGAAGTATATTTAGCTGTGAATGTTCAAAATGTACTGATAATTTGGATCAACAAATTTAGTCTTTTTGTAGAGCACCTTGTGTATACAGTTTGAATGGTGCCATAGTTTGAAAGGGGGGGAAAACAATAATAATTATCATTATTTATGAACACGAAGAAAGAGAGAGATGGAGGAAAAAAACAAAGCAAATAATGCAAGATAATTAAAGTGACAGACTTTTAGCAAATCTCCCTGTTCTGTGAAAATTATTTCAATAAGTTGGGAGTTATTTAATTACATTAGGTCCATTCCCATGCTACTAAGACTAAAGAAAAAGCAGAGAGAACTGATTGAAAGACGGTGTTTATTACATCTTTTACACAGTCTCCAGATGCTATACTCAAGTTTCCACTGAATTTTGCTGTTAGCCAGAATAAACTGGAGAGAATCAGATTTTCTCAGTTTCATACATCCAACACCTGAAGATGTGGGTGGTACATACATAAACAAGAATGTCCAGACAAGATAGAAGATTCCTGCTGTAATGGTTGCCAGAGACCAAAAAAAAAAAAAATCACAACATGAGCTAACAAAACTATTCACTGGCCTGCTTCTCCAAGTCTGAAAGAAAAAAAACCTGCGTTGTCTCAAAGGCGGGTTGAGCAGCAGCAGCCTTGAAATCCAGAACAAACCTCAGAGGCATCGAGAGAAAAGTTTGGCAGGAATATGAGATTAGATCATTGTGTAGCAGGTACATGTGTCTGCATGAACAAGCATACAACTGTGAACGTGCAGAACAGAGAGCAAAGGCAAAGGAAAAGATATTGATTGAACTCCAGGTGAGAGACTGAGTGGTAGGCTGCAGGGTGTGAGAGCATTACTGACCCCAGACTAGCTATAATTAACTGCCAGGACACCAAATAGCACTATCACTGGATGTGTATCTGTAGCGCTCATTAAGTGAAGAGGAAGTGGAGAAACAGCTTCCTTCGTACTGCAGTCAGAGCAGCCTGGACACAAACAGGCTGAGTGTTATCTCTGTGAGCGATGGCACAGAAAGCTGACACGGCTCGGGACTCTCATTAATTTCAATATGTGGAACAGTGGTGTAATGGCTCAGCTATGAGGCCTGTAACCCAGAAACTCCCTGTCAAATAGCACAATGGTGGCCAGTTGGAGTGAGTACAGGTGCTGGAAGTCAATGCAGAGAGAACAAGACTGTTTATGGGAACTCATGTGAGCCGAAGTCACAATAAAAACTAGGTAGACACCAGTCAGTGTTTTTCTATTTAGCTTGGTTCCTCCATGTCTTGTTCAGTCTAAGTTTAAATTATCATACAGTAGTAAAAGCCAGTTCACAGCAATGATATGTTTGAGTCATTAGCTAAAACTCAGCCAAAAGATTCAACTTTATAGCAAACTTCCCCTTTCTGAGGACACTGGACTCAGTCTGTCTGATATATCAACTGGTACTAGTTTCATTGCAAACATGTTTGTTTCTCTGCATATGTCAGCTTATAAATAACAAATTGCAGCACAGAAATGCTCATATATGTTTGATGTTATCAAGCAACATTGAATCTGTTGATCATTGCTTTTATATTTATATTAACAGCTTTGGACTTTACATATTTCTACCTAAATCAGGCATTTATAAATGGAAATACGAATAATTTTAATTGTCATTGTTTTTTAAACAAATATATTTATTGAAATTTCACATGTAAACATTAAACAATTCCATTAACTCGTGAACACTAGCATAACAAGGTGCAAGACAGCAGAGCAATGAACATTGACTATCTTTCCGACTCTGAGACAGGGCTTTCCACTCAGGAGTTTAAAGTTCAAGGCATGTGATGGTGTGTCACCAAATATGCAGGAAAGCAATTTTGGCAAATAATATGAAATATGAAAGAAAAAAAAGGAAAAGAAAAAAAAATCCAATTCAGATTATATACATACACACACACACACATATATATATATATATATATATATATATATATATATATACACATACATACATATACATCCACATATACACATGCATGCACACAAAAAGAAGGGGAGAAAACGAAACAGCAACAACCACAAAAAAAAAGGCGGGGGGCAAGCAAAGAAAACAACAATAACAACCAAAAACAGACACAAACACACGTATACACTTAGGGCGCGAGAGCCCTCCTGGCTTCTTCCCTTTCTAAAAAAAACAAGAATTTCCTCCAAATTGCATTAAAAATGGAGTATTTACCTTTGTACACCAAAATTAACTTTTCAAGGGCAATAGTGTTCGACAAGCCAGACAGCCACATTTGTTGACTTGGTCTAGTAGTGGATTTCCATGCTTTGGCTATTGTAAGTTTTGCTTGCAGCAAACAATATGCAATCATTTTCTTATCAGCCTTGCTTAGTTTACAATTTTCATCAAAAATTCCAAGAATAAAAACTTTAGGGCACATTGATAGCTTTTCACCTGTCACATATGAGAGGATGTCCAAGACCTCCCGCAAGAAAATCTGGATGAAAGGGCAATCCCTTAGGCAATGAAAAAGAGTACCTTTCATTCCACATTTAGCGCAGATATCAGGAATATTGTGGTTAAATTTGTTCAATAAGGTGGGTGTTATGTATGTTCTCATTAACCACTTAAATTGAATTAATTTAAAATGGCTATTTACTGACCGTGTTTGTGCCTTATAACAAATATTCTGCCATTCCTCAGTTGTGATTTCATTATTTAAATCTTCACACCATGCCAGTCTTTTGCTCTCTGATGAGGCTTGTGAGCTGTCCATAATTAGACATTAGACCCCTTTTAGAGTGGAATTTGACTGCTATTTCCTCCACAGAAGTAAGATCAGGTAGGGACAAAGATTTATTAGTTTTAGATATAAAGCTTCTAAGCTGTAAAAACTTAAAGAAATGTTTTTGCTGAATGTCGTATTTTTGTTTCAAATCTTCAAAAGACATGAGAATATTATTGTTAAATAAATCTGCAATTTTGCATAAACCTTTATCTGCCCAGAGTTTGAAACCCATATCCCTCTTGCCAGGTATAAAGAAATTATTGTCCCAAATAGGAGAGAACTGAGATAGGTTTGGAGTTTCTCCTCTATGTTTATGCACTTCATACCACACCTGTATTGAATTTTTAACAAAAGGATTCTGTGTACGTTTCTTAAGTTCTTTCAATGTGGAAGAGTACAAGTATAAATTAAGCGGTATTGCTGATGTATTAAATTGTTCAATCTTTCCCCAGGACAGTGGTGTATCTAAAGAGAACCAATAGGAGGCAGTTGAAAGTTGGGCTGCCCAATAGTACCATTCCAGGTTTGGAAGCCTCAGACCACCCCTCTCATACGGCAGGTATAGCAAGGACATACGAAGTTTAGCCCGTCTGTTGTTCCAAATAAACTTGCAAAAGATACTTTTCATTCTCGGAAAGAAATAAGAAGGGGGATTAAGGGGTATTGACCGGAATAAATAAAGGAATTTTGGGAGCACGTTCATTTTAAGAATATTTATACGACCAATCATGGAGATTGGCAACATCGACCATCTGGCTATTGATTCAGATTGTGCGTTTAATGCTGTTGGCGACCTCATGTCTATTCAGTTACTGATTTGTAGTTTGCAGGTATTAAGTTTTCAATTTTAGGGGTGATTTGTATGCCTAAGTAGGTAAAGCTATCAGTAACCACCTTGAACGATGTTTGAATTGGAGGGTTTAATCTCTCAGACTGCTTCAGAAAAAGTAAATGGTAAAAGGACTTGCTCTTATATAGCGCTTTTCTACTCATCAGAGTATTCAAAGTGCTTTTACAACAATTGCTCCCATTCACTCAGACACACACACATTCACACACTAATGTGCAGGTTGCTAATCAACCTGCAACATCAGTCAGTATCAGCCCGGTCTCACGGGGATTCGTGAAACTGTCACGTCAGTTTTTGTTTCGGTTTCGTGCGCACCAACACGATGTCGTCATGTTTTTCGTGCGGCTCACCACGAGCGAAACCCGCTGTGGTAATCACATCTGAAAGTGGTTTATACCGGCGGATTCATGACGATCTAAGCTGTCCATCGGCGTTTGCGGCCGCTGTCGCGGCCGCCGCTTCGGCCGCCAGACATTCTTTAAATTCCTATGCAAATTCGGCGGATTCATGACGATTTAAGCTGTCCATCGGCGTTTGCGGCCGCCGCCGCGGCCGCCATAGCGGCCGCCAGGTATCCGGGTATCTGTTGCAATTCACCATTATTGTTTGTCTGTGTTTCCAATTCAAGCTCTTTTATATCTTCTTCTAGCTTCAATAAATATAAAAAGTGTTTGTTAGATTTATTTTTAGTATATCCCATCATCTGTCCCTGAATAAAGGCCTTATATGCCTCCTATCTTATTGATGCTGAGGTCTCTAATGTATTGAATAAAAAGAAGTCATCAATGTTTGACCCAACATATTCCAGAAATTTGGAGTTTAGCAACCAGTGCGGTTTTAAACGCCAGATATACTGCCCTTTGATAGCTGGTGAAGCAAAATATGAGAGTGTAACTAGAGCATGGTAAGATATGAGGATGCTCTTATACATGCAGTTAGTAGTCTTAGAAACCAGAGGGTTAGAAATAAGGAAATAGTCTATGCGGCTAAAAGTATTGTGGCTGGTGGAGTGACATGAATATTCTCTCTTTGTGGGGTTTTTAAGTCTCCAAATGTCTTTTAGATTTAGTTCAAGCATAAACTGACGTATAATGTTCCTGCTTCTCGAGTGCGAAATAGGCAAGCCTGAGGAACGGTCAAGTTCCGGATCAACTGGGCAATTAAAATCTCCCCCTATTATTATGTCCCCATGCATTGACGATATTGAAAGAAATAATTTATTATAAAAGTTCGGATCATCATTGTTCGGACCATACAGATTTACCAGAATCAAGTCCTGGTTTAGTAGAGAACCTTGTATAATGATGAACCTACCCATAGGATCTAAAACAGTTTTTTGTATACGAAGAGGTACAGATTTGTGCACGAGTATAGCAACACCCCTGGCATGTGATGAGAAGGAACATGCTATTACTTGGCCTGGCCATCTTTTCCTTAATCTTGAAACTTCACTCGAGAGTAGGTGTGTTTCTTGCATAAATATAATATTTGGGTGGTGCTGTTTAAGTCTAGACATTGCCTGCTTTAATTTAATAAGTTTTCTAAGGCCTCTAACATTCCAAGAGATCACCCGCAAGTCGAAATTACGACTCATCTACAAACTGACATCATCTGTATACTGCCCTGTATATTCCACTTATATTTATCTACTGGATCAAGCACCTTGCTGCTATAAGAAAAGAATATTATTAACAATGAACACCAAGAAACAAACCCGCACATTTCCCCTTTGTGACTAAATCACACAGAAACCTCCCACCCAAAAAAATAAGACCTAGGTTATATTTTCTGATCCTTAAAAAGGAGCAAAAAGAACGTCTTACCCTTTTAGACCAAGACACCGTACTCCACCCTCGATTTAAGTAAGTGATGGTCACCCATTGATACCTTCTCTTAAAATTGTACGTTTGGCTCACATAAAGTTTCAGAGTGCCGGACTTCCACTTTTCTAATGAACCTGGCGGATGAAATCCTCCACCTCCGCTGGGGTGTGGAAAAGCTGCCGGTTGCCCTGGTGAAAAATCCTCAGCTTGGCCGGGAAGATGAGCCCAAAGTCAATATTCAGTGACCGGAGCTGTTGCTTCACCCTGTTGAATTGACTCCGTTGTTTCTGTACCTCTATGGATAGGTCTGGAAAAAACATAACGTGATGGCCTCGGTACATCACTTTTCCTTTTTGACAAGCCGCTTTCATTACCTTCACTTTATCCTGGTAATTGAGGAATTTCATGATCATGGTGCGGGATGGGGCGTTTGGAGTCTGCCGACCTGGCAGCCTGTGTGCGCGCTCAATGATGGGTGGAAAACATCCGAGCCCCAAACTTCAGGTAGCCAGGATTGAAGGAACGAAGCCGCGTCTCCTCCCTCGGTTTTCTCAGGCAGACCGATTATCCTTAGGTTTGATCTCCGATGTCGATTCTCGAGGTCATCCAGTTTCCGTGTAAGCTCGTGAACTTTGTTTTGTAGGGACGATTCTTTGTTGATGAGTGAGGATATGTCGTCTTCTGCTTTGCTAATACAAGTTTCGGCTGTATCAAGTCTCTCGGTGAAAACAGAAAGTGCTTCTTTTATTTCACGGTTAGATGATATGACCTCCCGTAATTGGGCTGAAAAATCTGCTCGCAGTAGCAGTATGGCTGCCAGCACATTAGCTTTGCTAGCTTGCCCGCTAGCTTTAGCCTCTTCTTCCCCCTCCTCATCTAGCGAGGTCCCGTCCGAGCAAATGTCCGCGTCCTCAGCCACTTCGATTTTCTTCGGTTTGTTTACTTTTGCAAGGCATTTTGGTTGCCAGAGTTTAAAAGAGTAAAACGTAGGACTAAAACAGTTAGTTGGGTGACACTAGTCTAAATGGAAATGCAGAAATTGGGCTTTGAGGGTTGGAGCTTAGCAATCACCTGCCGTTCAGGAAGACGCCATAACCGGAAGTCCGAATTGTCATTGTTATGTTCAACAATAAAATTGGGTGCTCTCTTTCAGCACAGATAGAAACAGAAATACAAATAAAAACAGAAAAAAAACACAAAAAATACAGATAAAAAAACAGGAAGAAGGACATCTGTTACATTCACTAATGCTCGTTCACAGTCTGGAATGATACACAGTATTGATAAATGTATATATAAATTGCACATAAACACTTGATAAGTGTCACATCTCGGTATTGCACTGGTTTATGTATATGTACATATTTCAGAGGAGTCTGGCAGTGTTCAACAGATTTACAGCAATTGCATAGAAACTGTTCAGCCTGCTGGTTTTAGTTTTAATTGCCCTGTACCGTCTGCCTGATGGCAACAGTTCCAACATGCTGTGAACAGGGTGTGATGTGCCCTTTGTGCTTTCTTGATGCAGCACGAACTGTACAGTTCTTCCAGAAAGGGGGGGGGGGGGGTATGTGAGGGTGCTCTCGACAGAGCAGCGGTAGAAGGCCACCAGTTGCTTTTGAGGGATGTTGTTTTTCTGTAAAATCCTCAAGAAGTAAAGTCTCTGCTGGGCTTACGCTCCTGGTCAGGTCCTCTGCCACGTGAACCCCCAGGAAAAAAATTCAGGGACCCTCTCCATACAGACCCTGTTACTGTGTAGTGGCTCAATGTCCTGTTTGTGTTTTCTAAAGTCCACTTTAAGCTCCTTGGTCTTGGCTGTATTGAGGAGCAAGTTGTTTTTACACCACACTGTCAACCGCTCCACCTCACCCCTGTAGGTAGACTCATCTCCTCCTGAGATGAGCCCCACCACAGTGGTGTCGTCCGCGAATTTGACAATGGTGTTGCTAGGATGGACAGGAGCAAAGTTGTGGGTATAGAGGGAATAGAGCAGAGGGCTCAGCACACAGCCCTGTGGAGAGCCAGTGCTGAGGCTGAGAGCTGTGGAAATGTGAGGGCCAGTTCTAACCCTCTGAGAGCGGTTTGTCAGAAAGTCCTTTATCCAAAGGCAGGTGGAGTGTGGGAGTCCCAGATCCAGCAGTTTGGACACCAGTCTGATGGGGGTGAAAGGTGGAAGCGACAAAAGATGTAATGTGACGCTGAACCAGTTTCTCAAAACACTTCATCACCACAGGGGTGAGTGTCACTGGCCGGTAGTCACTAAGTCCAGTGATGGTTGCTTTTTTGGCAGAGGGACTATAGTTGAGGATTTCAGGTAGGGTGGTACGATGGACTGAGACAGGGATTGGTTAATTGTCCATTGGGACTGGTTTGTCCACAGGGACTGGTAAATTGGTTAATACATTCCACTGATGCATACAGAGAAGACCATTAAAAAAGACAATAAAGACAGAGTAACATCTTATATTTGCCTATGTACTTTCTTAAACACAAATTACAGAGATAGGTGTGCTTGTAGAGTGTACATGTTCGTTCACCATAAACAACCACGCTGACCTTTGTGAACATTATTCTTGGTTCTTGATTTAGGATCTAATGATTATTAACCTAAACAATGAATAAAGCCAATATCTGTCATTTTTCTTTTCATAATTTGATTATGACTAAATAAATGAAATGTGTTACTTTAGTTCTAATGCAGCCAGCATTCACTCTGTAGTGTCAATCTCCCACCCACAGTGCTACCTGATTGGTTATGTGTTATGAGTGACAGCCGGTTACTGAAGCTGATAACATAGAATGCTGGTGTGTGTTCAGACTATAGCAGTGCAGCTAAATTAGCCGTACTGTGTTTGGAAAGTGAGGTACACTATATTGCCAAAAGTATTCGCTCACCCGCCTTGACTCACATATGAACACAAGTGACATCCCATTCCTAATCCATAGGGTTCAATATTATGTCGGTCCACCCTTTGCAGCTATAACAGCTTCAAATCATCTGGGAAGGCTGTCCACAAGGTTTGGAGTGTGTTTGTGGGAATTCTTCCACACTGGATGAGAAGGCCTGGCTCTCAGTCTCCGCTCTAATTCATCCCAAAGGTGTTCTGTCGGGTTGAGGTCAGGACTCTGTGCAGGTCAGTCAAGTTCATCCACACCAGACTCTGTCATCCATGTCTTTATGGACCTTGCTTTGTGCACTGGTGCACAGTCATGTTGGAAGAGGAAGGGGCCAGCTCCAAACTGTTCCCACAAAGTTGGGGGCATGGAATTGTCCAAAATGTCTTGGCATGCTGAAGCATTCAGAGTTCCTTTCATCGGAACTAAGGGGCCAAGAACCCGGTCCCAAAAACAAGCCCACACTATAATCCCCCCTCCACCAAACTTGTGGAGAACATGTCTCCACTGCTCTTGAGTCCAGTGGTGCTTTACACCACTGCAACCAACACTTTGCATTACACTTGGTGATGTACAGCTTGCATGCAGCTGCTTGGCCATGGAAACCCATTCCATGAAGCTCTCTGTGCACTGTTCTTGAGCTGAAGGCCACGTGAGGTTTGAAGGTCCGTAGCGATTGACTCTGCAGAAAGTTGGCAACCTCTTGGCACTATGCGCCTCAGCATCCGCTGACCCCGCTCCATCAGTTTATGTGGCCTACCACTTGGTGGCTGAATTGCTGTCGTTCCCACACACTTCCACTTTTTTGGTAATACAGCTGACACTTAACTGTGGAATATTTAGGAGTTAGGAAATGTCACGACTGGATTTGTTGCACAGGTGGCATCCTATCACAGTTCCACACTGGAATTCACTGAGCTCCTGAGAGTGACCCATTCTTTCACAAATGTTTGTAAAAGCATACTGCATGTCTTGGTGCTTGATTTTATTCACCTGTGGTTATGGAAGTGATTGGAACACCTGATTCTGATTATTTGGATGGGTGAGTGAATACTTTTGGCAATATAGTGTAGCTGACACTGTTAAAGTTGTAATTATGCAGTCTTTAAAAAGCATGGTATGCTCCCCTGGTACACAGAAAACACCCCAATAATTCAGCTGTTAGTGTGAGTACAGCAGGAACTTACAGGCTAAGGCTATCTCTTAGCTTGTGGCTAATGCTGTCTGAAGTACAATAACATCTTTGTAGAGTAAGATTTACTTGAACTGTCTGTTCTAACTGACAGACGTGTCTCTCTAGCAGAGACATAATCTGCATAAACTGAAAAAGAAATACAGTCTTCACCCCAAATCAGGATACTAGCTACTTTCACAGTCTAGGTTATGCTAACAGCTACTTTACAAGGCAGCCACAGATTCCCCCGAAGCGGTGTCTAGAAAATAATGACAAATAATACTAAAACATGGGACTTAGTGGGCAATAAAGGGATGCAAACAGTTGATTAATTAAACACTGATCCAGAACCTGATCCAGCTACGAGAAAGAAACACAACACTGGACTGTGTCAGTGTGATGGCGCAGCTCGGTGGGTGCTCTGAGCAAAACAAAGATATTTTGACATGTGCTTGTCATAAGACAAACTGTAATGAAATGGCTGCTTGAACTACAGAAATGCTCTAAAAAAAAATAACAAGAACTGTGTCACACCAGTGTGAGTAATGGTCTCAGCCTGGCCATCAAGCCTGGATCTAGAATGGAAGAAACGAACATGACAGCCACTTAATGACTATCACAAAGTGTAGATGGAAGCAAAAAGTTGCTTTTGTCAGTGAATTTCAACGAAGCAAGCAACAAAGTTCAAACATCTGGATGAGAAGATATCTGGAGAGTTGTGGTCCTGTCAGAGGATCAACCAGCTTAACTATTTCTCAGGTCTTACCTCAACAACAAAAAGCCAAGAAAATCCTTTGGAAATTTCATCTAACATCTTTGAATGCAGGTTATCACTTCGCATGCATGTACTCAAAATCCCACTCACACTCAAGAGTGCTTTAATCCGTCTTTTGAAGCAAAGGTTGTCTATCCCTCCTGCTACCGCCTCCTCAGAGGACGGCAGCCGCCTTATTAAAGGTAATAAAGGGACATTCAGTCCAGCTTCTCTCTTTATTACTGGTCTGCTGCCTCTCTTAAATACATACAGATTTGCAGAATCTAACCTATCTATGGTATTTAATGTATAAATACTATTATTATTCTCACACATGCACACAAACACGAAAAACAGACCAAAAGTCAATCTGGATAATCAGAATTCAACATAAGAAAAAGAAGGATAGAGAGAGAAATAAAATAAAGAGCGACAGTTCTGAGGCAGATTTTAACAGCAGTCAACTAAGAGATTAAACGCCTTTGATCGAACAGGGAATCCGTATGTCACGGAAAACCAGCTGTAGGAATGTACAGAGGCAGCCTCAGAATATCTTTTTTGAAATATTTCTATCTATCTTTTTACATCCAGCATAGATTTAGGATATTTATGATTTGGTAAATAATCCTGATCCTTTAAGGTTTTCCAGCCCTCAGGCCAGCTGCTAGCTGCAGCTATTAGCAGTCCCAGCACTAAACTCTTCTCCGATAGCTGAATCTAAAAAAGACCACTGGGAAGGAGAGACAAAAATGCAAAGCAATAAAAACCTGGAGACTGATTATCAAAAATGCTACCAGTGAAATAACTGCAAAGTTCTCTTAGATTTAGCTAAAGGATGGGTGTTACTGTGCTTTCTGTCACTTCTGAGCTTCACATTTAGCAAGTTGGCGAAGCAGTGAACTAAACCTGTTGGCTGTGTACGTAGCTGTTTATAGTCATGCATCACAAATATGGAAAGAGCAAGTCTGTCTGATGATATACTGACTGTACCCATAAACCACTGAGAACACCTACTATACCGTTTTCTTTGATGTAGCTTCATATGAAATCCTTGAAATTAAAACACTGATTGAAGCTGACAAGAAGGAATGACAAATTTTTTGAACATCAAGTGCTCTTCATATTCAACTGAAAGTTTGCCTTTCCTTGTTGGTCTCCAGTCAGCCTCATTTGGACTCAGATTCTTTGGACCAATCCCAGAAGAGAACAATAAAAGGGTCATCTCTGTGGGCCTTGGCATGGTGACTATTGCTATGTCAGCAACGGGCCGCTGCCTTGCCAAGCCCAGTGGTGCTTCCTTTGATGATGGGATGAGTGTGTCAGTCATTCAAGTGCAACAGCAAATGTGTTTGTTTGGCATGAGAGTCTGTGCATGTGTGTGTGTTTGTTACAGTACATGATGCATCTATAAGGACTGGAGTTCAGTCCAAACACTAAATTAATGTGCATAAAGAGTTTCCAAGCAGCTCCGAATGTAATCGAGTTAAGCTGTGAAGTCTCTTCTGCTTTTCTTCTTCAGTCATAACTGCAAGGATCTCCTCCCTCTGTTTCACTCCCAGTTCACTTGTTCAAGGACCAGATCATTCATTCCCCTCCTCAAAGTCAAAAACATCAAGAAACTTTTCATCCCTTTTGCCCTCCAGTAGCAAATAATGTCTCTTAAGATTTCCTTATCTTCATACATTCTGACCTGCACCTCTCTGCATTTCTTCCTTCCTCTGTATGTTCCCTGTTACATTTTGACCTTTTTTTCCTATTTTGTAATAAATTTATTCGGTAAGCAGGATTTCTTTCTGCTCACCTTTTCCTTTCTTTTTACAGTTCTATCATCCTTCCCTTCTGTTCTTCCCTCTCCTGTTAAGTTGCTACCTTCCAGAAATGCTCTTGCTTTCTTCTCTTATCCCCTCTTTCATTCTTTCATCCCTCTATCTCTCTATGAAACTATTTCATTTCTCCCTTCCTTCACTCTATGTCCTCTGTATGATCATCTCTGAGCTCTTTTTAACTGATAGATGGTTTTAAAGGCTGGCGGTGTACTGGTTGGACCACATCCATTGATCAATCATGGCAGGTCGGTGTAACGTAAAAGCAAGTGGCTGTCTCTGGTGTTTAAGTTGATCCAGGTAATGCAAAATTTGTCACTCAGCAGTAATCAATGTGAAACATATTCACTATGATGGGTCCATTTTCAGATGTCATTTACAGATTCAGTGGGTGATTTATTAAGGAATATCTAAATATTAAAAAACAGAAATAATACTGTCAGTTGCATACAAATATCGCAGTTCTATTAAATAAAAAAAAACAGGGCAAAGGGCTAGAGACAAGTCCAGTCTACTTTACAATTTCCACACAACAGACTGATAGTCGCATGAAACGTTGGGATGTTGGCTTGAATTTACAGAAATGTTAAAACACATTCCAGTCAGTCTATTGTTGGAGAGGTATATATAATAGATAAGCAGATCTGAGCATACTGGCAGCTTAACACACACTCACACCTGGACAAGGCGCACACAAGTGTAGATTTCTGGGATGCATCACGTGTATTTGTCCCCTTCCTTAAAAGGTGACAGACAGAGGACCTACAGTAGGACCAACAGCTAGAACATTGCTCATAGATGCAGAGAAGGGACAAATCAGTGCATAAAAATTCACCAGAATGCAGGAAATAAAGTGTGTGAAGCTTAAAGTTTAACTGTGTCTTTCCCAATATTCAAATAAAACATCATTTTAAGAAAAAGCAGCATCACATTCTTATAAACAGCTTAAAAATGACTCACACTTACAGTCCATCACAAAGCACCAAATAATAGTGGGTCAGTTAGGGTAGATGGACAGCTGAAAAACAGTAGTTAACGATGAAAACACTGGATGCATTCCCAGTTCACTTGGGTTTTTATTGGAGCAGTGTGTGAATTTATCTTCAAAGACTTTGCTGGTGGATGTGAGATGTATTTTAATCTAGTGTTCCATGTCTGTCAGCCTCAGTGTGGGTGGCTTTAGACTGCAGGTGTGAGGTGGTACAGACATTTACTGGAACAGCCCATAATCTTTCAGACTTCCTGTTTCCATTGCGGTGTAGGATCCAGTTGACCACAACATTAACTCCATGTGCACCAATGCATTAACAAAGAATAGTTGTTTAACATAACTGGATGAAATTTGATGTTTGTTAATTTAGTCCATACAGTTCATTTTACACTGAAGAAGCCAGAAGAAGACACTCAATGAGGACATCAAGAGGGCAGGAAAATAAACCATCAAGGATGGTCTTTTTCAGTTTAGCAAATTAGCATTCACTCAGAAGTATCCACTTTGGAGCAGGTACTTTTATCCATACTAAGAATGAAACTGAAGGGCGCCTGTATAGCTCAACGGGTTAAGCAAGTGAACCATGTATAGGGGTTGGTCTCCGACGCAGCGGCCCGGGTTTGATTCCCACTTGCGGCCCTTTGCTGCATGTCTTTCTCCCATTTCCTGTCTCTCTCTCACTTCGTCTATCCAATAAAGCCAAGAAAAGGCCATAAAAAAATTATAGAATGCAACTGAAAACGATTCTACAGGTGCAGAATGTGCAATTAGAACAAAGATTAATGCTGTCCCAATAGGTCCTCCATGTTCATGCAGTGGCCTTGGAACTGAAAAGTGGCGAATGATGTTTGCAAAGCAGTAATGACCAGCCCGGTCTCACGGGGATTCGTGAAACTGTCACGTCAGTTTTTGTTTCGGTTTCGTGCGCACCAACACGATGTCGTCATGTTTTTCGTGCGGCTCACCACGAGCGAAACCCGCTGTGGTAATCACATCTGAAAGTGGTTTATACCGGCGGATTCATGACGATCTAAGCTGTCCATCGGCGTTTGCGGCCGCCGCTGCGGCCACCGGACATTCTTTAAATTCCTATGCAAATTAGGCGGATTCATGACGATCGAAGCTGTCCATTGGCGTTTGCGGCCGCCGCCGCCGCCGCCGCCGCCGCCGCCGCCACCGCCTTTGCGGCCGCCAGACATCCGGCCGCAGCAACGCCAATGGGCAGCTTAAATCGTCATGAATCCGCCGGTATAAACCACTTTCAGATGTGATCCGGCCGCTGTTGCAGCCGGATGTCCGGCGGCCGCAAAGGCGGCGGCCGCGGCGGCGGCCGCAAACGCCGATGGACAGCTTAGATCGTCATGAATCCGCCTAATTTGCATAGGAATTTAAAGAATGTCCGGCGGCCGCAGTGGCTGCCGCAGCGGCAGCCGCAAACGCCGATGGACAGCTTAGATCGTCATGAATCCGCCGGTATAAACCACTTTCAGATGTGATTACCACAGCGGTTTCGCTCCTGGTGAGCGGCACGAAAAACATGACAACATCGTGTTGGTGCGCACGAAACCGAAACAAAAACTGACGTGACAGTTTCACGAATCCCGTGACTGTGGCATTACATGTCAGAAATAGAAATCCCAGGGTTTCTTTTTCAGGTACAGTTACAAGGTTGAGCACCTCTAAAAGACACCTCCTGCCAGCAACCTTCAACACCTTCCAGCCTCTTTATTTTCTGAGATTGAAGTGGAAAAAAAAATCACAGAAACCAAGAACACCATCATCGCCCTGCAGGAGGAACTGATGGAGGGCAATGATGGAGAGAAAAGATGAGGGGAAGAAAATGAAAGACAAAGAGAGAAGCTTCAAAAGGGAGGAAGGGAAAAAGAAAGGTCCAAGAGGCAAGATATGAAGGCAGGCATTTACCCGATGGGGAGCAACAGTTATCAGAATGTGTCAGTGTGAGGTGACTATAGCTGAGCATGTGTGAGTAGCAGCCATTACTAAATCCTCTTTCAGGGAATCATTGGTACTGAATAAAGTGTGGAGGCCAACAGTCTGGATGTTATTTGAAAATGCTACACTAAGTCTATACAGTGGAATTTTTACTTGGAGAATTGTTTTAAAAAATGTTTTGCTTTTTGGTATTGTTCTGAGGTAAAAAGATGAGTCATTCAAACTTCAGTCAGTGGAATCAGCTCTAATTTGGGCAGTTTTTATAACAATGCACCACATAGACAACTGATGAATCTGTGGAGGTATTTCCCCACTTCTGGCACACAACAATCTAAATGAGTTTTAAAAATAACACCACAATCCGTACCTGAAACATGTTTACTCTGGAGACAGCTGAGAACACATTTTCTGGCATTTTCACATTTTATTGTTAAGAGGAAAGCAGGGAGGCTGGGTGATGCCAAGCTCTACCCGCCACATCCACGCAGTGCTTTAAAAACACACAAGCACAATGCTGCAGGGTAGGACTGTTGGATGGACCTAAGCCTGGAGAACAGCAGCAGGTGTGTGCAGCCTGAGCCACCCATAACTCCCTCCACCAGCAGACACAGTGCTTGTATGTGTATGTGAGTGTACATGTACGGTCCATGGACATGGTCATGCATGTGGCTTGTAAAGGGTCCAGGGATTATGGAGGTGCTCCTGTACTTTGGGTTTATTCCTCTCCTGTTGCTGTAACAACACCTCAGACACCCAGGCTTTAAAAGCTGCTGCAAACACACATCTGCTACGAGGAGGAAAGGTAACAACTACAGTAGCAACCATTTTACATGAAGTTCCCCCAGACAGCACTCTGATTTATAATGCATAAAACCTGGAGGGCTTCATAGAAAGAAGAACTCACTCCAGCTGTCTCTGCAAGGTGGTGAACTCTGACCATCATGACCATCTGTCTGACTCTGATGTGCATTTGAATTCAGTTCCATTAAAACCTGTAAGGGCCAGTTTTGCTGTAATTACAGTCAGAACACTGGGTTTTACTGAGGTGTTAAACAGGAAAAACTCCAGGGTGCTACCGTACTTCTATATGTTACTGAAAGCTGTTCTTCAACAGGTTGTGTTTTCTAAGATAAAATAAAGAATTTGTATAGCATTAATCGGGATAGGAAGTTTTTTTTTATTATGATTATTTACCAGGTGCTTCCCATTTAAAGATGCTTTATCTAAACCTTATATTTTAAAGGTGTAATACTGAATTTCTCTTGCTATTTTGTGGCATAATTTCAGAGAATACAAACTGAACTGGGCAAAAAATAGAATCACTCTTCACATGGTATACAAAATCTTAACCTAAAAATACTGGAATGTCTACTGAAAGACTTGAACAAACACAAACACATATGACAGTGTGCTACCCTAACATGTACATTTAGAGGTTACTGTTTCCACTGGTGATATCTATCACTAAGTGTCCACTCAACAGCCTTTTTCTTTTCTCAAGTGGGACGCTCATGTGACTAAAGATCAAGACTGAAGCTCTGAGATGCTCATCAGAAAAGACAGCAGCAGAGTGAAGGTCTTCCACTCAGAATGACAGGTAATGAAACACCCAGGAAATAATTAGGAATGCAGAGCACACAGGGATCCTGTCAAGGATCAAAGTCAATGTAAAACTGGTTGTTTCAAAGAAAAAGACATCTGTCTCCACTATCCTCCTGCCTCTAATTGTCACAGCTCCCTTCTCCTCTGCCCTGTCTGTCCTGCCTGTCTCCCATCCGCTCCTCTGCCCTGTCTGTCTTGCTGTCTCCCATCCACTCCTCTGCCTTGTCTCTCCCCCTGCAGCTCGGTGCCTGAGTGGAGTCGAGCTTCTCAGCTGACTCCACTCAGGCAATCAACCTCCTCTACGGCTCCCGGACAGCTGACGATCATCGACCTGATTACACACCCCAGCAATAAGTACGGGCTCATTCTTCCACTCCCTGCCAGATTGTTGAACCAGAACCACGTAGTTCAGTTCGCTCTCTAGCCTCTTGCACAATCGGTTTAAGTTCCTGCCTTGTTTTCTTACGTTGTTTTCTCCTGCTTCCCCTCAGACCCAGCTGTCCGGGATCCAGCCACCCAGAACCCTCGTCCGTTTTCCCCAGCAACTCTTCACCGGTTTCCTTCTACTGGCCCTGGATGAGTTCAAGGAGCCTTATCTGGTAGAACATCCAGTTTCACCTCAACGGAACAGAGCACGTGCAGAAAGGAGCATGTGGGTTTGGGGATGGAATAATACTTGGCAGAATTCAATGAGGTGACCAACACCACCAGCATTCATGCATCCCCAAACCATGATACTGCCTCCACCATGCTTGACAGTAGGTGCTGTCCATGTTGGAAATAATGCTTCTCCTGACCTCCTGTGTACCTTCACATTAGCAAGAGGAAAATAAAGCTGGAAATTGGACTCATCTGACTACAGAATCTTCTTCCAGTTCCTGGCTTGTTCTTGGGGTCCATTGACGCAGGGCTAACCTCTATCTCTCATTGGTCAGGGGATTCTGGGCAGTCTTGGAGGGCCTTCATCCATGATCTAAAAGTCAGGTGAAATCAAGGACAGCAGTTTGGTTTGACCACTGCTGTTGAAGCTCCTGTGATGTCATTTGGTTTTCCACCACATGCGGATCAGGATGTGATAATTTCTTTCTGAAGAAACCCTTGGATGCCCAGATCTTGATTTGTCTTCCAAGCTGTTGGTTCGTCTTTATTTCTGCAGAGTGGATCCAACTGCTGAAGGACTGTATCTGCACTTCCTGGCTATCTGGTAGCAGCTCTACCCTTCCTGGCTGAGAATCTGGATCTTCAGGTGTGCTTCCTGCATTAGGTTCCTTGTTTTAGACATTTTTGTCTCATAAGAACTTCCAAATGTGCTGTTTTATATAGGCATAAAGCAACAAAAACTGTGTCTTTGAATTAAAAGCCTGACCTTCATTAATGGATCAGTGGAACCAAAATGACCCAATATTCCAAATTTCTGATGTATTTTTATGGAACCAATCAATTTCAAGTTTTAATATCTATTTTAGGATTTGTTTAGCATTATGGCTGTGACTAGATTAAAAGAAATTACACTGAAGACCAAAGAGTGATTCTTTATGCGATATTTCACTCATACATAGGGTGTCCCAAAACTATTTTCCACCACTGTATATCTCAGACTATGACATTAAAAAAACCCACTTTGAATTTTTTTAAATAGAAAACATATAATATTTTATGGCCAAGTTTTTGATGACGACATTTTAAGGATCTCTGTGTATCATTTTTAAATTGACTCCTTGGGGTTAGGGAAGTCACATGACCTAGGGCCTGTTTCACGAAGCAGGTTTATTGAAAACTCTGAGTTTCTTAACCCTGAAATGAGGGAAACTCAGAGTTTTCCATTTCACGAAGCGAGGTAACTCAACCCTGAGACAGAGGGGTATCTCGAGCCTGTTTCACAAAGAGGGGTAACTTAAACTCTCGGTCAGTTACCGCAGTAACAGATTCTATGACTCTAACCTGCTCGCCAGCAGGTTTATCTGAGAAAACCTCGAGTTTCTCTCCGTCTCCGCCCTCTTTCAGCCACACACGCTGTTTCATTTCCTCATTCATTCAGTCAGTAAGCGAGCGAGTTTTGCGTAGAACAGCTTTTATTAACGATCCAGTGGATAAAGGAGCGGCATTACTGCACAGATAATTAAATATTCGTCGGTAGATTGTTATCAGACCGAGCATAAATGTTCTCGCATTTCCGGACAATTATCGGTTTGAGCGGTACCGTTTCGTAATCGTTTTAAGTCCATAATCTACATAAACAACCTAATCCGTCCTTACATTTACATTACCAGCCGCAGTCATGCTCTCACATCCAGCAGATATTGTGTGTTGCGCTGCGGTTCTTTGCAAATGAAAGTTTTTATATAATGTCGGAGATGCAGAGTAAGGCAACTGTATGGGGGACAGTCAGAAAAGTGTTCCTGGCCCTGAAACAACTTTACCATCATTGTGGTTTTCCTGGACATAAACCTGTCAGAGCATCAAGGAGGAGTTCCACAGAATTGCAGGTGAATGATGTAGAGATCTGTTAAATTCATTTTAAATCATATTCTGTTAATGACATTGTACTGCAGCCTCAGACTGGGATTAGTCATTTTATTTCTTTTAGGATTTCCCACTGTGATAGATGCACACACTTCCCCATCACAGCTCCCTCACATCATAAATAGGAAGTCCATTCACAGCATAAATGTGCAGGTAGGCTACAGGTAGACTGACTACTGTTTCTAAATGTTAAAGACTGCATCATAGTTCAACATCTGTCATTCTCTGCACTGTCCAGATCATATGTGATGCTGCATACATCATTTCTAATGTGGAGGCCACATGGTCTGGGTCTGTTCATGACTCCAGGATTTATGGAGAGTCTAACCTGAGCAACAGACTGCAGCATGGTCAGCAGCCTAAAGATTTTCACAATATAATTCTCTTGTCTCTCTCCTTTAATATACTCTAATGTAGCCACTATACATTACAGGAGAGTTTGGCCTTCTGCTGGGTGACAGGGGTTACCATGACAACCCAGGCTGATGACCTCATACCCTGACCCTGAACCAGGCCCTCAACAGAACTTCAACCGGGTGGAGATGACCATAGGCCTGCTGAAAGCCCGTTTCCAACACCTACGTGTCCTCAGGGTGACCCCTGAGAGGGCCTGTGATATTACTGTGGCATGTGTTGTTCTTCATAATATTACCACTGTAGAGGCTAAGCCAATGCTTGAAGCCCCTGAGGTGCTTCACCAGGATGTAAATAGTTGACACGCCGACAACTTTACCGCGTCTGATGAAGAGAGCCGAGACCAATGCTTGCGGTTCCAATAACCTGCGTTTACTACTCCAAATAAGTATAGTCCAACAGCTTTTGTATGAACAAACATTTCATTGTTACCGGCTTTTCAACGGCGGCGGCGGCAGTCAAAACTGTTTTATCCTTCCGGGCGGAACACCTGCCCGGACAAAGATTGGTTCCTATTTATAATAATCGAGCTCATTGGCTCCTACAACCACTATTAGAGGAGAGCAACACCCTGCCCTACAAACTGAAGACCCAGATGATGAGCCCATCCACCTGCAGCTATCCAGGACAGCAGAGCAGTCAGAGACACCGTATGCAATAATCACTTTAGAGTTTAAGTCACCATCATCACCACCACAGCAAATAAAGACATGATACACATTTCATTTGGTCTTCTTTATTTCCTACAAATAAAACAGATACTTCAGTTCATGGTCCAATAGTTAATATAATTCACCTGTGACCATCACCCACCTCTAACTTGTGCTCCAGTATTTCAATTTCCAGGTCTGCCCTCCTAATCTGTTTTTGGATTTTTCTCAGCAAATGCAGTTGTAAATCTGTTTTACTGATAACTGGGAATACATAGAGGACATTAAATTATACAGTTGCACATGAATTCCACAGAATGAAGCTCTGGTGTTTCCTGAACATCCATCTCACTGTGTCAGTCTGTGCAGTGGAAGCTGAGGGACCATCCTGCTGCTGTCCAGCCATTCTCTGTTAAAAAGGATGAGAATGTGCAATACTTCAGTGTAGGCTAAATGTCACACTCTATATTCCACCAAAATGTGAATGAGAAGAGAACTATCAGTAACATACCTCTGTATGCCTTTCTGAATCCCCCTCTGTAAAGGCAGCAGACACAGTTTCATCCTCTTCATCCTAGATCAGTGACATGTTTCAGTAAGTTTAAACTACCATTTGGATAAATCTTTGGAGTGTCGCCTACTTACAGTTACAAGGTCTGTTGGGGTGTGTAGGGGCCAAAAGACAAAAAAAGACAAAAGATATATATTTTATATACATGCATATAAAAAAACATACATGCATTCATGACCTTTTATACCACCGTTTTACAGGCATCTACTTTCTTTCTGTTGGCTGAGCAGAAGTCTGTGTTAGTTTAAATAGGCTTAATTATTTAACAGAACATGATATGGATGCAGACATTTAGGCTATGTGTGGATAAAACAACTGCACAGTCAAACAGCCACTTAATATTTAGGCTACTTTACAATGTAAAACATGATCAACATGAAGTACCTCCATGAGATAATGCCGAGGTCTGACCTGTTTGAACAATGTTTTTATATTTCATCTTAAGCTGCTGCCACGTGCGCTTCTCCCCCGAGGGATTGCACCTAAATGAAATAACTTAATATTCTACCATTCAGACAGTTTTTCCCTGTAATATTATTACGATTACAAAGGACTACATTTAAACTTACGCATTGACCCGGGTAGCAATGTTCTCCACGTCGTCTCCCTCTCTTTTGCAGCTGCAGCGGTGTTGCACTTCTTTCTAAAAACGTGTTCAAACTCGCCATATGAGCACGTTAAAAATGTCCAGTTCAAAAACGCAGCCTTTCGCTTCCCCGTTTCCACGGTGACTCGTCGAATCGGTGCTCCATTGATGCTGTCTTTTCAGAGTTGCGGTGCACGCGCTTAACTCCGAGTGAAATTAAACCTACTCAGAAAAGCCGTTGTGAAACCGAAAACTCAGAGTTTTCTATCTCAGAGTAGATCAACTCAGAGTTGAGAATTAAACTCAGAGTTTCTTGAACCTGCTTTGTGAAACAGGCCCCTGGGCTGCATTCATCCAGTTTGTTTTCCTCCAGCTGCCTCCACACCCTCACACTGACCACATTCAGCTGTATGAAGCCAGCTGTTTACCTTCGACCTTCAGGACTCTCATTTCTCTCCCTACAGTCACTCCCAGAGCACTTTGATCATGTGCCAACCTGCCATTTGCCAAGCTGCCAAGCATACCGCCAGGGGCCCACCATCAGCGCTGGCCCCTGGGTCACAGAGTGATGCTCAGATACCAGCCCCTGACGGGTGTCCTGTTTCTGGGCTGAATTCATGAGGACAGCTCGGAGGCTCAGTGGAGCTGTGGTCCATTAGTGAAGTCCTACGTCAGGGATGCGTCTGGCCCATCAAAATCATTTAATCAGCACCTAGCTGCTATGGTCTGTGATGCACAACACAACATGCACATCAAGATAAAGTCACAAATTTTAAATAACACAAGATGCAGGGAAACACGTGTATGATAGCCTCTGCCTCCCTATTAGTCTCACTCTGACAAGACCCCCCTAGGGACTGAAGTGGAGGGTGAAGGAGACGAAAAATGAATGATGAGGAGGAGATGAAGCCAGAAGGCAGACAGAGATCAACAGCTGCCGATCATTCCAAGATAGACTATCTAAAAGTTTAACGATAAGGGAAGAAACTTTTGTCCTCCAGCTTTGAGGGAAAGATCTCACTCTTTGGAACTTCATGTGTTTCTTTGTACTATTAGCCCAAACTCTGGAGTCACATATGTTTCACTCATTTACCACTGAGAGTCAGTGGCACAACCGTTTTACATGATGAACTGCAGAAATAGTACTGAGAAAAACAAACTCATTCTGGAGTGACACTACACACTGTTATCTCATGTTTTATCACTTTACCCACTTTGTGTTGTTAATGAGCTGCACAGGAAATTAATCATGCTGGTGGTATGTGAACAAAAAGGATTATCATGAGAAAACCTTTCCTCATGTTATAACTAATAGGAACACACATATTGCACTCTGGGACATTTTTTGATAATTAATGATGTGAACTTACCTAAATGCAAAATTTTACAGTATTACAGTGTGTGAAATCACAGGAGTCAATACTGGCATTGCAGTAGACCTTTTCTCAAACAAAAGTAAAGGAAGAAACCACGATTTATTGCTTTGAATGTCTGCATGGTTTAGCAGTAGTCAGCCTGTCAGGGTTAGGGTTACTAATCAGAGTTACTAACAGGGTTACTAAACAGCATGAAGTTAAACATTCTCCTGGAACCTGAATCCACAACGAATTCCATGACATTTTCCTTAATTTAACTATTTCTATTTACAGATAAGTCATAACTTCATGTATTCATTTCAGATTTTTTTCTCTTTCTCTGTTTTAAGAGAGGAGAAATAGTGAGTTTAAGCTGAGTAGTTATAAAACTATCGCCTACCATGGAGCTTAGTTACTCTTTCATGTTCTAATCTTTCAGTGAGAAAATGCTCTGTTAGAAGTTGTCCCACTGGTGTTGCCATTCCATAATTTCCCATACAGTAATATCAACACCACACCAGCTCCTGTCTGATTACTGGGAACAGATGGAAACTCTGCAGACAATGTGTGATGTTTTGATTAGAACTAACAAACAGTGAACATATAGTGACAGACTGGTATCCAACAGATGCATGTGAACACACACACACACACACACACACACACACACACACACACACACACACACACACACACACGCACATGCACAGAGTTTAGTTCAAAGTCAACAGTCAGACCTGTGAAGCAGATGCTATCTTATTAAACCCTCACATAGCTCTCTTTCCCTCCACACTAGCCGCCTAATCACGAGCAGTGAAAACAATAGCACTTAGAAACAGCAAAGCTCTGAGCAGTATGAATGATGACCGCTGTCTTCTCACACATACATACACACACACACACACACACACACACACACACACACACACACACACACACACACACACACACACACACACACACACCCTGAGGACAGACGATATGTGTCGCTGCTTGTATGACCTTGGATTGGTTCCATGTCATGTTTGTGCATAATGAGCGCTACTAATGCTGCTTCATGCCTTCAGGGAAGGAACGAAGAATAGAGAGGTGGAGAAGGTAAACGCTGAACAGCAGTAACTCTGAGCCATCACGGCTGATGGGCATCAGGATGTGGAGGAGGGTTTTTTTAAAGGCTATAAAGGACAGTAAATTGAATAGAGAACAAAGTGGAAGCAAAATGACAGAGACAGGAGAGGAGGAGGGTAACAGGAAGGGAAAAGATGGAGCACAGTGTGTGTTCACTGTTTGTTAGAAGACAGAAATGAGATAAATGAAATGTCTGTTGGAGCAGTGAGAGTGACAGGGGAGTGAATAGGTAAGGATGGCTGATTGTGTTAATCCGCTGGAGGAAGCATAAACATGTAAGCATAGTAGCATTTAATCCCAAAGATTTACCCTGCATTACCAGATTCAACAGTGATAAATGATCTTATCACGCAAGGAATGTTCTGTAAGTCTCACTTCCTGTCTCAATCTGATCTAATTAGCTAACAAATGATTTCTGCATGACAGTTTGGTCTCTTTCCAGTGAGAGTAGAGAGTGTTGCCACTACATGCACGCAGCAGGATGTGAATGAATTTGAATTTCTTTCCATTCATGTGTTGTTAAACACAAAATAAAAGCCTGGATGTGATTTAAAAGTAGTCAGACATCTGTGCTCCATTATTTCAGTTTATTATAAGATGTGGGATGCTCATGACTTACTGTAAAATGGCAGTGCTCTCTCTCAGAAACTATGAATGTTTTTATTTTGATGACAAAAAATAAACTCAAAAGAAAATAATTCAAAAACGCAAATTTTAATATAATATTACAGCTGCAGTCCAGTGCTGTACTTGTTAGTGAGATTATATTGAAATTGTTAGAGATAAGAAGTACTAAATAATTATAAAAAACAGAGACAGTGATAACAATGCAGGAGCTGAGTTTAGTAAAGTCAAACCTGTCATGGTGTTCCTGTAAATGCTCTGTTCAAATGATCTACTTATGTTCGATAGAAACAGGCTATTTTTTTCTGTTTCATTTAATTCTTCAACATTTATGACAGTAGCTACCTGATCTATGCGTCAAACCTAACAGAACACTAATACACATCACAAGGAAAATGTTAATAAATCTATTTATAGTGATTCTATGCTTGTTTTAAGCTGTTCACCGATATAGATCTAGTAATGTATGCACAGCAGCTGAATGAAATCAAAGGGGAAACACTGGGAGAACATGATGGCTCATAACTACAGCTCATAATTATATTGTCTGAAAACCATGTTGAAAGCTCTAGTCAGATTTTAGATTTTTTTGGCAATAAAAAAGCATTGTTAAGCTCTTTAACAATGCTAGAAAAAGATTTACTAAAAGAGAACAAAACGTGAGGTATTTCTTAAACACCTTCTAAAATATAAAAGCTGAAAAATGTTAACCATCATCACCCTTCTCATGACAGAAATGAAGTTTTTTTTATTTTCTGTCATCTCAAACTAAACTAAGAGGAATGTTAGTGAGTGAATTCAGCACCAAGGACAGAGTCAGAGTGATGAAGATGACGACGATGACGAAGTGGCTCTGCTCAGCATTGAATCTGAAAGGGAAAGTTTACACCAAATTACCACAGTGTCAGTCACAACACTGCACAACCTAACAGGACCTCTACCTCTAAGGGTCAGGTCTACTTGGTGCTGAAGCTGTGGTGAAGAGTCAGGTTCACTGCATTGTGTTCTTCAGTGTATATTAGGTTACAATATCCACCCAGGATGGTTATAATCCTCGCTGTGTGTCTATTAACTTCTCTGTGTTCAATAAAAAATGCACAATGCTTACACATTTTAACCTACAGCATGTACTACTACTAATGTCCTGATAGCTGTGCCTAGGGAGTACTACCAGCTACTCTAATTCCAGTAGCCGCATAGTGAAAACCAACTCCAAAGCTGATTGGACTAAAAGAAGCAGATTATTTTTAATGTAGCGTATTTAAGTGTAGAGTATTCTCCCAAAAAGCACACGTTTCACAGAATGTGAACATATCGGATTCAGCTAAGTTTCTTTTACAGCTGCAGAATCAGAAGGATTCCCACCATGAGTGAACATGTCATCAGACTATCAGACCTGCAGTGTGACGGTCCAGAAACCACAAGAATCAACAGCCTTCCATCTACACTCTGTAATAAATCATCACCCGTCTCTGGATGCCAGCCATCTCAACATACTGGTTGAGCCTAATATGAGCCTACAGTTCATTCAGTGACCAAACCCTGTCCAACCACACTCAGAGTCAGCCCTGATTTATTACACAGATGATCTCTGTGGAGCCAAATGCAATTACATGCGCTCACAACAAATGGTGCTGAGGTGATGATAGGGATATAGTCTCCAACAAAAACCCGACTCAGGTCCACAGGTGTGTGAGAGTCAGGCAAACACAGAAGTCCACTTCAGGTAAATATCTGTTGTTTGTTGAAGATCTTTGAACAAATCCAGTGTATTCTTTGTTAAACCTGAGTTTGAGTGGAATGATTTAAATGACAAGCTGAGCTGAGACGTCAAATATGATCATACAGAAAAGACTGCTCTGTAAAAACACATCTACGGACGCTGATGTAAAGATGTGCACTGTGTGTAGGGTTAACTAAACACTCCATTATCTCAGCCCAAATTCCTTTTTCTAACCTGTCATGGAGGAGAGGGGACACCACCTACACTCACCAGCTGAAAACATAAGTTTAAATGAGCTGGTGACTCAGGGAGTCTCTACAGTCCCTGTGTGCTTCTGATGGCTGTGAGACACGTCTCATTATGTGGAAAATCACAGTGGCCCAGCCGATGTCATGCCAGGCAATAAGACAGTCGCCTCGTCTTTCAATGCAATTTAAACGTCTCCAAGACAATTGGAAACAACAGCGGCACTTCAGAGATCACGACCAGAGGAGAGCAAATTGGACAGCTGGCTTTCCAAGTCTGTATCAAATGCTCTGTAAAGTTTTAATGTGTCCATGGAGGAGTGGGAAAAGACTGTTAAAATATATCAGAACACACATGCAGGCTACACTCCTAGCCACACACTCCCTGGTGCAGACATTTAACAGTAAAAGTCTACATACACATCCATACACTTCTCTGTTCATTAAAATATGCCTTCCATTGATTAGTCCTCCATCAGTGAGAGAATGTGTGCTAAAACAGCTTTTATGATTGATATTACTCAAAACTGTATCTTGACCAAGATCAGAACAACAGGAGAGCTGCTAGAGCCTAAATGATTGATCAGCTGTGAAATATTGAGGAGTTGTAAATCAGGGTGAGGAGTAGAGGGAGGAGCAGACATGGAACTGAAACTGAGATGGCGAGTCATTGGCTAATTAAGAACAGAGGGAGAGTGACTGACCAACAAGAGGACACAATAAGAGAGCTAGACAGAAGAGTCTGACATGTTAGTGAAGGATGATGAGGGAGAATAAGAAACTGAAGAAAGACAAATACAAGAAAACAAAGGCAAATAAATCATGCTTGAACAATTGCCCAAATACAAAACTGCTATGTATCAAACATTATGTGCATGACAAAATATGTTTGTGAACACTATGTACCTTTACCTTCAAAACTGATCCAGAAACCAAAGGATCCCTAAAACCAGCTGCTGGTTCAGAGTGGAGTCTAGTAGAATCCCGTCTGTTAGAGGAGTTTGTTTGGTAGCAGGTTATAAAAAAATTTAATTTTAAATTGCTTTTATAGTGCTAAAATTGCAAGTTAATTAGCAATTAAAAGTATAGTCAAATGCTTTACTTTCCTGTTTCTTCTAGGATATTTTCTTCTCTTTGCTCCCAGTGGAAGCAGAAAACATGTCACTATACTGCATGTGTTTAGTAGATTATATGCCTAAATTACTGCATATCTCATGGACAAAGCTAGCAGGGCTAACAGAATGAGTTCATTTGACATGTCAGGGATTGTTCCTAATTATGCTACAAACGGAATGGCATCTTCTCTCCAACCCATCCTCCTAACTGCCTCCACAGGGGTCAAATCAACACCGTTCATTTAACAAGAAGGAGAAGATATGCAGGAAAGTCCAACACACAGTGACAGTCTGCCAACAGCAGACCCCATAGAGGCCTGGAGCTATCCTGGGAAACCCAACACCACAAACCCAAAAAACCTAACCAACCCTCCACCACAAACCCAATCAACCCACCACCACACATCCAACAAACCCAAAAAACCCAACCAACCCACCACCACAAACCCAACCAACCCAGCACCACAAACCCAATCAACTCAACCAACCCACCATCACAAACCCACCACCACAAACCCAACCAACCCACCACCACACATCCAACAAACTCAACCAACCCACCATCATAAACCCAACAAACACACCACCACAAACCCAACAAACCCACCACCGCAAAACCAATAAATCTAACCAACCCATCATCAAAAACTCAACAAACACAACAAACCCATCAAAATCACCACAAACCCAAACAACCCACCATCACAAACCCAACAAACCCAACAAAACTAGTGGTCCAACGGATCATCTTTGATCCGTGATCCGTACGGATCACTCTCCACGGTTCGGAACGCACGTGGTCCGCGGATTGGTTGATGAAAAAAAGTTGTACATGATCACGTGGAGAGCGCATGTTTAATCAACACTAGTTGAGTGCAGGGCTGCACAGTGGAGTAGTGGTTCGCACTTTCGCCTTGCTGTGAGAAGATCCCTGGTTCACGTCCCGGCTTTCCCGGGATCTTTCTGCATGGAGTTTGCATGTTCTCCCTGTACATGCGTGGGTTTTCTCCAGGTGCTCCGGCTTCCTCCCACAGTCCAAAAATATGCTGAGGTTAATTGATTACTCTAAATTGCCCGTAGGTGTGAATGCGAGAGTGATTGTGTGTCTGTATATGCAGCCCTGCGACAGACTGGCGACCCGTCCAGGGTGTCCCCTGCCTTCGCCTGAGTCAGCTGAGATAGGCTCCAGCGACCCTAGTGAGGATAAAGCGGCGTATGGAGAATGAATGGATGGATAGTTGAGTGCAGCAGTAGTCATGGGTAGCAGAGGAACTTGAAAAAACCTTCATTTAAGTTGCCCGTATGGGAGCATTTTGGCTTCCCTGTAAAATACATTGATGATGGAAGAAAGGTGGTGGATAAAACTATAACTGTGTGTAGGCACTGTGGCACAAGGCGAAGGCTGCTCAACAACCACTTATCACCGCTGCATTTAAACGGCCCTTTTGCTGTAGAATCCAACCGGGCTAAAGCTGTTACAAAAGCTATAGGGGTGTTCCACTTTAGTGAGAAGATCGTCTTCTTTTTTTTTTCTGATCTGAAAATTGATCCGATCCGTGACTCAAAACCGCGACACGATCCGAACCGTCAGTGTTTTGATCCGTTACACCCCTCTATCAAACCCAACAAACCCAATCAACCCAACCACTATCAGCCAGCTGCTCTGCTGCTAATGGGATGGAAATGAAGACCTGGAGGAGCCTTGATCATCTGTGGTGATTAGATGATAGAAAGAGAGGAGAGGAGAGGAGAGGAGAGGAGAGGAGAGGAGAGGAGAGGAGAAGGGAGAGGAGAGGAGAGGAGAGGAGAAGGGAGAGGAGAGGAGGGAAATCCCAGCTAATGAGGAGAAGCTTTGAGGCTTATTCCTCCAATCCAATCAGATTTTTACTGCATTAGTTTCTCCATAGTCCTCCTGGAGCTGAAGTGCTCTAGGGACATATTAGGGTGTGTTCCTCCTCTTCTGTGGTGCTAGTGTACACTTGAAGTTTCAGCCTTTCACCTTGTTTTGCTAGAGCATCCCATAATTAGTGTTATCTCACAAGCCTGTACAGGTTGGAGACATACTGCTGTATATGTATATGGATGTGTCATCTGGAATAGATTTGCATTCATCACATTTATTACATTTTTGTAATGAAATATTCAATAGAATCTCTTCTACAACTCGGGAACAGACTGTTTTCTGACTTGAATGTGTGAATGAATATAAATATTTGCTCCGTCTGTACCTAAATGCAATATTTCTGATGTATAGTCATGAGTTCTCATCAGAACTGGAATGAACTCTGAGTTTTCATCGTGAAAAGAACTTTTCAGGAATCATCATCTGCTTCATAACTGTCTTCTCTCTGGTCCAACAGTGGATCAGGTCTGATTGTTTGATCTTTGCTGATTGTTCTTTACATTTCTGTGCAACTTCTGAACACCTTGTTTTCCTTCAGCAAATTTCATTCAAAGTATCATTTAGTATTCATAAACAGATTTAGCAGAAAAAGAACAATGTCTCACACATGAAGCTGCTGACTGTCATAAAATGAATGAAACATTAGTTCTGTCTGCTGTTTGACCTTGAAGAAGCTGCTCAAACAACAATGAACTAGAAAAGCACTCAGAGAGCGCAGACCTCCGCCAAGGATATTGACATTCCCACAGAGAGGAAAACAGGAAACCCATGCAGTAAAGGATCATGAGCTGGAACTGAACCTGTGTCTCTGACACAGTTCTGTTTACGAATCACCTTCTTAACCAGTTGAGCTATCTGGACACCTTGTTCCAATTTGTTGGACGACATACTAACTTATGATGTTTTTGTCATATTTTGGACCACATACTAAAACATACCAAAAATTCAAAGTGATCCAGAATGCAGGATCTTTTCCGGATTGCCACCAAAATTAAATCAGCTCTTCCTCTTACCATAGTCTACATCCCCTCAAAATGTCATGTGAATCTGAGCAGGCGTTTTTGAGTTATCTTACCAACAGACAGACAGACACACAAACGCCGGGTGTCACATAACCTCCTTGGCGGAGGTAATCATACCTCCATCGCTCTGATGCTTTCATTTTCACTTTTTACTCAGATCAGTATGTTTTTTCTGAAGACATGTTGGTGGAATTTGTGTGTGGGCATTTGTTTAGGCTGTATATCATTACCAGCACTATCTGCTAAACATCAGCAGAGCCTTGTAAATAGTCCAGAGATGAGCCTGGCTGGAAACCACATGCGTATTTGTATAATGAGCTCCATCATAAAGCAGCTGTTGTCTGACAATACGAGGCCTATACTGACTGCAGTGAGATGATGAAGGTGACAGTTCTGAGAATGGAGAATGGGGCCATCTCTTCTGCTGAGACAAATACAGCTAAAGTATATTGAACATGTAATATTTTATTATATTGTATTCATTCTTTTAAAGATAGAGAAATAAGTATGTGTGGTTTCAACACACAGCATCTGCACAGCAAGATGGATGTTACAGCAGGATGGAACAGCTGATTCTGAGTGGAGTCACAGACCAGAAAGTCAGTAAAGAGCCATACTTCTTCAGGTTGATGAGGTTGTCCCAATCCTTCTCAGGGGCTTGGCAGAGTTGGTGAGCGGGTTGTGGACATTCCAGTGCTACAACTAACTGACCTGCCAGCATCCAGTGAACCAACCGTCCTTTCTCATCTTTGAATAGAGCTGCACTTTATGGTGACCTTTTAAGCTGACAGTTTATTTTTGAATAAACTGTCAGCTGATGGAAATTCCAAACTTTCTGGCAGCACTCAACGGTTAAGGCATAGAAAGTATACTGAGGCAATCTGTCAACTGTTCAGCATCAGTGGCGCAGAAAACATGGCATGGACAATACGAAGAATGCTAACTGAATGCTATGCTCTTAAATACCAACACATTCTGCATGCAAACATTATGCAGCCACCCAAAAAGTGAAATCGGAAGTCTATTTTCTGCAGCATGACTGACCTAAAGACCTAAAAATCTGCCATCAGCCACTCCCAGAAACACAAGATGAAGCTTTTCAAAGGTCCCCACAGTCTCCACACCCAAACATCATTTAAAATCTGTGAAGGGGTCTTCTCTCTGTGTGTGTGTGTGTGTTAAAAATACTTAAGAAGTGGAAGTGAAGGCTAAACATTAAATATTTTGTATTGGATACAAAAACAGCATGCAAGCTGTGATATCTGCCAAAGGCTAGATTTGGGTGCAAGGTTCCCAGTAGCTCATATTTTAGGAGAATTCCAGCTTCTAGGAATGGCTGCCCCAGTAGCAGTTCCTCCTTGTTTAATTAAATCTGGCCATGTGTTCAGTGAGATGCAGTTTGTGTTGCTTTGCAGACTGCTTTCATCTTCCTGATGCCACAGTTAACATGGTGACAGCCAGGGAAGATGTGACTGAATTTAACAAGGACCAAATTAGGCACTGGGAGACAATGCAACCTACAGCACATCTCTCACAACTAATGTCACTAAACAAACACACACATGCACACAGAACTCTGATCTACAGGGGCTAAACTCCTAAAGAAAACACCTCCAGTCATGCTCATGCCAATGAGGCTGCATTCATACTGCAAGCTTTTGTGGTTAAACAACTGATGATTTGGATTTATGGCTTAGATTCCATTTTTGTTCCTTGACAGTTCACATTTTCTTTTAAAAGCAGCTAATATGAGATACCAGTGTGAACAAGTCCCAGTCTGCAGTCTTGTGCAAGTGCTCAGTGTAACAGATGAGGAGCAGCTAGCGAAAGTACCGGTCTTATATCATTACAGCCAGCCCAACAGTTTAATTCTCCAGAGATTCAAGCTCATTTTTGCTTCAGTCACCAGATCTATGACGCCATTAACATCTTGGTTTATCACCCAGAATACAGTCATGTTCACTGTAAAATCAGACCACAAAAACTTTGTTGGTTTGAGTCTAGCTGTTGCCTAATTGTTCTCTAGCAATGCAGCCACATTCTTCTGTGAGAGGAGTCACAACCTCTCAGGCTCTGCTTGCTTGTATGAAATGCCATTCCAGTTACCTGTTAGGGTCTAACATCTCACTGTCCCTCCACTGACTACCTCCATCATCAGGAATGTATTTACTCTGACACCTGTCAGGCCAGGATTGGACTGAAATGTGAATTTAGAGAGACACAAAAAGTCCTGTTAGGAGCTGCCAGACAAAAATATGTTGATTGGCATTTTCATATTGTTCACTGATTCATTTGAATTAAACAGTATAATTATTATTTTTTTATTCTGGACAGCAGAAGAACAAATGAAATATTAGTTTGTGAATTGGATCCTAAACACTTTTGGAGGTGGTCTGAAGTAGAATTCGAGTCAGATTCCTACAGATGTGTCAATCTGGACGTGGTGACCACTCAGCGTTCTGCACAGCCACAACCAAGCACATAACAATCCATAGTGATTCTACCAGAGTGATATGAGGACAACATGGACAGATGGCAAACACTAATTTTCTGTTGGTACCTTTGGGGAAAGCTTCTGTGTAGGCAAAGCTGGATGGAACTGACTACCTGATCAGTGTAGCTAGTATGCAGTTACACATGTGGACAAAATTGTTGGTACCCCTCAGTTAAAGAAGGAAAAACCCACAATTCTCACTGAAATCACTTGAACCTCACAAAAGTAACAATAAATAAAAATTTATTGAAAATTAAATAATCAAAAACAGCCATTACTTTTGAATTGTTGATTAACATAATTATTTAAAAAAACAAACTAATGAAACAGGCCTGGACAAAAATGATGGTACCTCTATAAAAGATTGAAAACTATTTGACCAGAGTGACATGATTAACTCAGGTGTGTCATTTAATTGACATCACAGGTGTTTCCAAACTCATAATCAGTCAGTCTGCCTATTTAAAGGGGGACAAGTAGTCACCCTGCTGTTTGGTGAAAAGGTGTGTACCACACTGAACATGGACAACAGAAAGCGAAGGAGAGAATTGTCCCAGGACATCCGAAAAAAAATTATAGACAAACATCTTAAAGGTAAAGGCTATAAGACCATCTCTAAACAGCTTGAAGTTCCTGTGACAACAGTGGCTCATATTATTCAGAAGTTCAAGACCCACGGGACAGTAGCCAACCTCCCTGGACGTGGCCGCAAGAGGAAAATTGATGACAAATTGAAGAGACGGATCGTTCGAATTGTATCCAAAGAGCCCAGAGCAACCTCCAAAGAAATTAAAGGTGAACTCCAAGGCCAAGGTACATCAGTGTCAGATCGCACCATTCGTCGTTGTTTGAGCCAAAGTGGACTTCATGCGAGACGACCAAGGAGGACACCACTGCTGAAAAAAACTCATAAAAAAGCCAGACTGGAATTTGCAAAAATGCATGTTGACAAGCCACAAAGCTTCTGGGAGAATGTCCTTTGGACAGATGAGACCAAACTGGAGCTTTTTGGTAAGGCACATCAACTCTATGTTCATAGACTCAAAAACCAAGCATACGAAGAAAAGAACACTGTCCCTACGGTGAAACATGGAGGAGGCTCAGTAATGTTTTGGGGCTGCTTTGCTGCATCTGGCACAGGGTGTCTTGAAAGTGTGCAAGGTACGATGAAATCTGAAGACTATCAAGGCATTCTGGAGAGAAATGTGCTGCCTAGTGTCAGAAAGCTTGGTCTCAGTCGCAGGTCATTTGTCTTCCAACAGCACAACGATCCAAAACACACAGCCAAAAACACCCAAGAATGGCTGAGAGAAAAGCGTTGGACTATTCTAAAGTGGCCTTCTATGAGCCCAGATCTGAATCCCATTGAACATATGTGGAAGGAGCTGAAACATGCCATTTGGAGAAGACACCCATCAAACCTGAGACAACTGGAGCTGTTTGCTCATGAGGAGTGGGCCAAAATACCTGTTGACAGCTGCAGAACACTCATTGACAAATACAGAAATCGTTTAATTGCAGTGATTGCCTCAAAAGGTTGTGCAACAAAATATTAAGTTATGGGTACCATCATTTTTGTTCAGCCCTATTTCATTAGTTTGTTTTTTTAAATAATTATGTTAACCAACAATTCAAAAGTGATGGCTGATTTTGATTATTTAATTTTCAATAAATTTTTATTTATTGTTACTTTTGTGAGTTTCAAGTGATTTCAGTGAGAATTGTGGGTTTTTCCTTCTTTAACTGAGGGGTACCAACAATTTTGTCCACGTGTGTACTCTTCTTCTGTTCCCTTCAGGGGTCGCCACAGCAAATCAATTGCCTCCATCTAACCCTGTCTGCTCCATCTTCTTCTCTCACACCAACTACCTTCATGTCCTCTTTAACCACATCCATAAACCTCCTCTTTGGTCTTCCTCTAGGCCTCCTGCTTGGCAGTGGGAAACTCAGCATCCTTTTACTGTCACACAGCAACCCATACAGAAGTCTGGTCTGATCCCTAAATATATATACAGCTATGAACTAAAGTTTGCACTTGTACATGTGTATCATGGCAATCCTGCACTTTGATTCTTTCCTGGATTTCTTAAAGGTTCTCTGGAAATATGACAAAATCTGCTGCATTGAAAATACACACAAGTTTAAGTTTACCTATGTACTTCACCGAGATCGCTGTCAAACACCAACAAAAAGCAGATAAACACAGTTTGTACAACCCATCTCTCTCCTACAGACCAGTTTTCTGCCCTTTCTCAGGCTGTTGTTCCCTCTGGATTTGATTAAATTCAGAAACAGAACCACAGCTGGAGAGGCCAGGAGCCAGGAGAAGGAGGGTGTGAAACCCAAAAAAAAAAAAAAAAACCTGACTGGCACCTGAAAGAAGACATTCTAGTGTTTGTCTACTCATTATTACTACTTAAAGGGAACAACCATTTTCTGGGCTACAATGGCTTACTGGTATTCCTTGAGTACTGGCTGTAGAGGAGACTAGTGAAACCCTGGCCCTATAATACCAGACTTCATTATTCTTGTGTTGGGCAGTGCAGTCCAGCTGACCCATCTTACGAGGAAAAAGTCAGTCACCAAGGTGACTTTTCATTGACAATCAGATAATGTAAACCTGCATATACTCATACAGCTACTGATTCTACTGTTGACAGAACACACATGTTCTGCTGCTGATTGATTCTGGATCCATGGATTAAAAAGAGCCTGATTTAGAGCTCGTTGTGATATCAGTTTGTGCTTATTATAAAGGTATGAAAAGCACAGCAGGCTGCTGATAACTGACAGATAGACAGATAGTTACACTGAATGACAGACTGGAAGGCTGAGTCTTTGTCAGTCTAATTTGAGTTTATGTGTGCATAAAGCTGCACCTGCAGTATGTGATGAGTGTCAAAGACTGATTGCGTGTGTGTGTGTGTGTGTGTGTGTGTGTGTGTGTGTGTGTGTCTGCATATGTGTGTGTGTGTGTGTGTGTGTGTGTGTGTGTGTGTCTGTATGTGTGTCTGTGTGTGTACTAACATCATGTAAAAACCCAAAGTTATGTGGAGGTTATTTTAATTTAGACCAGAATAGCGTGGTTAAGTTCATGCTCTGCTGTAGCTGGGTTAGGGTTAGTGTGCTTCTGTCATTGGTTTAGGGTTGGTGGATTTTAACGGCCCACTCACACCTATTTATTCACAGGTTTACCTGAATGACTTGCAGAATGACTTAGTAACTAAATATAACAACTTGATGTTAGTAGAAGTTCTAACTAGGTCCTGGGTCTGATTCCTGACCTGGGGTCTTTCTATGTTCAGCCTCCATGTTCTCCCTGTGTGGGTTTTCTCCAGGTTCATCAGCTTCCTCCCACAGTCCAAAAACATGCTGAGGTTAATTGGTGATTCTAAATTGGCTGTGGGTGTGAATGTGAGTGTGATTGTTAGTCTCTGTGTGTAGTCCTATGATAGGCTGTTACCTGTCCAGGTGTTCCTTGCCCTTGGTTCTAGGGTTATGTTAGAATTAAGTTTAGGCCTAACTTAGGGTTAGGGTTAGACAGTTGTGATGATTAAAGTTCAAGAAGAGGCTAGAAAATGCATGATGCCACAGAGACAGAAACATGTATGGAGTGAAGAGTAAACTAGAAAGCATAAAGGAAGAGGAGAAAGACTGTTTGAGATGAGATAATTAAACAAAGGAATTGAGACATTTTTGAAAGACCTGCAACATCCATGTCAGAAAACATGATTGTGGTTGACGAGTGAGGCTCTCCAGTGCTGCTGATGGATAACCCTGAGCTCTCAAACCTCTGCCTTCTGCGCTTCAATGTGGAGCAATTAGGCGGAGATCTATTGGAAAGCTGGCATTAAGAATGAATGGGGTGGCTCTGCATCCTATTAATTAAGCAGGTGTCTTTTGGGCTCCGGTAGCAACCATATTAAATGCAGGCCTAATGTTATCAATCACAGTCAATCTCACATGCCTGTACACAGCAATGCACAACAAAATAGTGTTTGTTCCCATTCGCTGTACTTGTGCTTGGTGTTTTCATCAACACTGTAATCTTCAAGAGGCCACTAAAGCTATGAGAACCAAGACTACAAAACTTAATTCTTCATTACCAAGATACTATGACATACTGTCAAGGTGTAATACAAACTTAATATACAAACCACCTCCGTATTTGGAGTAAAATCAGGTTTGTTTGCACTGAAAGAAAATGTCTGTGAAGGTTCTCAGTCATCCAGGTCATCTTAAGGTGAAGGGTTTAGTTCAGGCAACTGGACTTATTCTTGCGATCTTGAAGACGTTTCGCTTCTCATCCGAGAGGCGCCTTCAGTTCTGAAACTAGTTTGGAGAGTCCCAGGTATTTTAACCACTAGAGGTGTAGGTGAGGCTAATGCTGCACTGGAAAAACGCCACTCTCAAAACAAAAAACAAAACAAAACTTATTTCAAGGAATTTTTACATTGAAATAAGTGAAAAAAATCTGCCAATAGAACAAGTGAAAAATGGCTTGGTAAGATTTCTTGAAATAAGATACGATATTTAAAATATTGAGATCTTCAAAATAGCTGGGAAAACTTATTTTAAGCTCTATTTTACCAGGATTGTCACGCTTAGGTGTCTTAAAATAGGCGAGATATGCAAAAAGAAATAGTAGTTTTTTACTCAAAAACAGATTTTTGCTTTCATGTAACCTCCTAATTTGAGATGTACTCTGTCCTCCTGTTGTCTTCATTTACGGGCACCAAAAAATATTGTCTCCTTGTCTGAAAAAAATCCAAAAATTCCAATAATTCCTTAAAAGTTTCCCTTAAAAGTTTTAAATTTGGCAAGAAAATTCTTATTTTTAAAAAATAAGGAATTTTTTTTTTTTTTTTTTGGGGGGGGGGGATTTCTTGTGAGTGTTCATTTTTTTCCACCAAAAAATGTTAAAAAAATTTGCCAAAAATGTTGAAAAGAAGTTTCACTGTGATTTTTTCTCACATTTTCAGACTTTAAAATGGGTCATTTTGACCTGCAGGACGACAAGATAATTTTAAGATTGTTTGACTTATATTAGATATTTAAGATCTTAAAACATGTCCATTTAACTTGCTGAAATGTCTCTTGTTAAGTGAATATATCTTAAATCAAGTGGGATTTGACATTTTGACTAAAAATAAGAGAAATAGACTTGGTAAGATTTTGAGTTTTTGCAGTGTGATGGTATCTACTATCCAATCCGGTCAGCAAGGTGATAAAATAGTGATAGTAGATACCATCAGCCTTAGCCCCACCTACACCTCTAGTGGTTAAAATACCTGGGACTCTCCAAACTAGTTTTAGAACTGAAGAAGCCTCCCGGATGAGAGGCAAAACGTCTTCAAGATCACAACAATAAGTCCAGTTGCCTGAACTAAACCCTTCACCTTCACTGAAAGAAAAGAGTGCACAACAGCAGAACAGGCTACAGTGATGATCTAAGTTATGTATACACCAATAATTTAAACAATGTTAATCAGTAAAAAGAAAACATTGTGACAAATGGTTTCCCTTCATGTTTTCTTTATTTTATACGAAGAGCTATTCTGACATGAAATACAGAATACAATCCTGACTGGTTTAGTGAGACTATGAGAAGATCTTTTACCCTGAATATAATTCTTTCCTGTGTTAAAATGGCATTGATGGAACTCTACACCACTGCTTCCACAAAGATGTCTATGAAGTCCTGTGTCTCTCCACTCACCCCTTCTCACCTGCTGAAGCTCTACAACTCAGACGCTGTAAAACTACTCTACACTATCAGCTGTATTATTGGAGTAATGGAGTCATGCAGTATGTTCCATCTAGAAGATGATTCTGAAGTTGAATAATAATACTAGGTAAAGACTGGTTTGGTTTGTTTGTTCCACATGAAAACTTGAGACTCCATGTTTCTGAGTCTCTCATCAGTATCTGTAGTTTCAGCGTAGAAATGCTTAGTCAGAACAGTGACTGCCTATTTCATTCATGATTTGCTTTTCAGCAGATGAAACACATCATATGGGCAAGAACAAGGTAATAAAGAAAAACTGGATTTTCATTGGACGGATTGTAAGGGATAAAATCATTCATCTGCGGTTTGCTAAAAGTTATCTTGTTCTCACAGGGTTATCTAAAGAAGTTCAAAAATGGAAATCAAGAACTTTACTTTCAACTATCTACAGTCTCTCTAACCTCTACATTTAATCTCTTGAAAAAATAATTACAGCCAAAGATTATCTAGACAGACTGGTATTCCTAGTGTTCCTGAGTGATTAAGTCTACCATATAGAGTGCACTAAATAATGTCTAATCGGTGTTTGCACATACAACCTGTGATAGTGTCCTGTATGCGCTATAATCATTACCTTGTTGATATCAAGAAACCAATACACTATCTGGTATCAAACTATGCAAAACGAGTCTACAGTGTAAACACTACATCCGTCCAACCTGGTCTGACTCAGAACTACAGCTGAGTCTGTTCAGATTAAAGGTCCAAACAGATGACTCTGATTAGGTAAGGTGAGATTAAACCCCCTGAATGGGTCCTTATCTCACTGTCCTGAATGCAATCTCATTTCCTGTTTTCCAAGATACTTTGGACACCATCAGTACGACCATGAATTAAAACCACAGTCACGTGGGAATCGCAGTACAGCAGGCAGAGTGAATGAATCCAGCGAGTTGGCACATCATGTAGAGATTCTGTTGACACAACCTTTCCTGTGACCTTTCCTTCAACCAGCAGCGGCTTTTCTAGATGACTTCTCACAGAGAAAGTCTTGTCAGTGGTAGAAATCACACCTCACTGTTTTTTCAGCCTCATTCATGTTAAAAGTGTGAATTACTTGGAATGAATATGTATTTTCATTTATTTTTTTCAGGACACCATTTTGTACTGACTAACCTTAAAGAAAATATTTCATATTTAGATTTGTTCATCGCTATAATAGCTAATTTTTTTGTTCACTTTTAATTCAAAGTTTATATGATTTTTTTTCTCAGACTGTGAACATTGAAACAACACAGAAAAAATGAACTAAAATACAATTAATTATCACCATTTGGAATCCCACAGAACCACACATTTGGTTGTCCACACCACTGAGAAAGTTCAATGGCAATAATAATACAGAAATCCATTAATTTTAGTCAGCATGTTCAGCATTTGTCAAAAAAATCCCCAGCAGAAGCACACTGGAAAGATTTATGTTATGATATGATTTGTAGGGTATTTTTAATGCTGTGTTTGGTTTTGAAGTGCATTAGAAAGATGTTGTGTATCTGTTTTATGTCTGTATTTGCAAAACAAACTACATTAATGGTAATAATGGTACGACTGGTTAATGTCATGTTGTACTTGAAACTATTGTGTTCTTCATGTGGAATTTGTTGAAAATGTTTTATTTGTTGGTTTCATTTTGGCAGCAGTGTATAGCTCCATATATGTCCTTCTTTCATTTGAAATGTTCTCTGATATCATCTGCATCCTGGCTTTGGGTTGTCTATAACTTGTCCCTAACCACACCCCCAGGGCCTGTGGAAAACCATTTAAGAACAAGTATTGTCATGTTTTGTTCTAATCACAATCAAAGCAATAGCAGAATGCCAGGAAAAAACAATTATTACATCTCATATTAACCTTATTTCTATTATGGGTGTTGCCCTTTTTTCAAAACTCAATTTTAATACAATAAGTTATTTCATAAATGTACTACTATACTCACTATATCTGTAGTGACTCTGCTGAAAGTACCATCTGATTGGTTCCACATCATGAGCAATCCAAACTTAAGGACAAATGTCAAAAAGCTCTCTTTTAATCAGCATTTTAAAAAGTATTTCAATTAAGTTTTGTGTTGTAGTTTGTCTTGAGTTTTTTCTTTTGATACCAAAATCTTATTTTGTTCTGCAAATGTGTCAGCATGACAGTCCCAAAGAACGTAGACTTCATTTACAACATGACAGCTGCCATCCATCCATTCTCCATACACCGCTTTATCCTCACTAGGGTCGTGGGGGGTGCTGGAGCCTATCCCAGCTGACTTGGGCGAAGGCAGGGGACACCCTGGACAGGTTGCCAGTCTGTCACAGGGCTACACAGACGAACAATCACACTCACATTCACACCTACGGGCAATTTAGAGTAACCAATTAACCTCAGCATGTTTTTGGACTGTGGGAGGAAGCCGGAGTACCCGGAGAAAACCCACGCATGCACAGGAAGAACATGTAAACTCCATGCAGAAAGATCCCAGGCCCAGGCCGGGATTTGAACCGGGATCTTCTTGCTGCAAGGCAAAAGTGCTAACCACTACTCCACTGTGCAGCTTCTATTATCCTCAATTATACCAGTGGCCTGGAGGATCTCTCTCTCTCTCTCTCTCTCTCTCTCTCTCTCTCTCTCTCTCTCACCCCCCCCCCCCCCCACCACACACACACACACACACACACACACACACACACACACACACATACACATACACACACACACACACACATCAGTTAATGAATCATTCGGGGTAAAATAATGACCTAATTGGAAACAGTCGGGGGTTTACATTAACAGACAGCAGAAGAATGGAGTGAACCAGAGAATCACTGAAAGGGGAGAAAAGAGAAGTCAGAGGAGTTAAAAAAGATAAGATCAGGAAAGAAAGCTGAGTGAAGGTGAGACCAGGAGGACAGGAATGATGAGAAAATTGTAGAATGAGGAAAGGCAGAAGGAGAGTGATGGGGCAGCTCTGTATGAAGGACAGGAGGGAGAAATAAGAAGAGAATGAAGGATGAAATGATGGAAGACTGGAGGAAAACAAGAGTCTGTAGGGCAGCATGACGAGCAGAGAAGAGGCAGGGACATGAAGTCTAAATCAGATCAGCATGAAACATTAGCTGGAGGTTTATACGAGGTCTACCTGAGGATGAGCCACAACAGATGAACAATTTTCTCTTTTGTTGCATTTTTCATCCAGGCTGAGTTGAATAAATAAATCTGATCTTTTCCAACTTTCTCTGTATTCACAGTCTCACACCAACACATCTGTCTGCTATCATGTACAAACACACGATTACCATCGGCCATAGAGCACACAGTTGTATGTCAAACACTGAAACGAGAAGGAAAGTGAACAAGAGAGATGATGCTAGATGCAGCAGAGAGAAGCAGAGGGAGAGAGCACAGAACCAGACATAAATCCAAATCAATTGAATAATGAAGGAGTGTTAATGGCCTTCCTAATTATAACCAGGCCTGCCATTAGCAGATGCTGGCTGACAATCTGCCACAGCTGGATAAATGCTGTTTCTACCAGGCCTGGGGGGCTGACAGTGGCTTTACTCACACATGCACAGATAAACCAAACCCCTGGAACATCCAGCTGCTGTGGAGTGACACAGAGACTCACACTGAGTCACTGAGTCTACAATTCAGTCAGCAGCAGAGTCTGTGATTTAAAGCCACTCCCTTTACCTGCATTTTGGTTCTAATGTGAGTTGTGTGTGTGTGTGTGTGTGTGTGTGTGTGTGTGTGTGTGTGTGTGTGTGTGTGTGTGTGTGTGTGTGTGTGCGTGCTCAGGTGGTGGCTATTGTTGTGGGGACTTAATGTCCTCACAACAATAGGAAAACCAAAAGAAATGTCATTTGTGGGGACCTCATTTGGGTCCCCATGAGGGGAAACAGTGTTTTCTTGGCCATGTTGTTGTTACTGAAAAAAGTAAAATTGCAAAAACGTTTCTTTAGGGTTAGGCATTGTTTTTGTCTGGGTTAAGGTTAGGGTTAGGGTAAGGGTTAGGGGTAAGATATGAATGGGAGTCAATGGTAGATCCCCACAAGGATAGGAAAACACAGTGTATGTGTGTCTGTGTGCCACTTCCTGTCTCCCAAAAATGATGTTCCAATTCAACCAAACTCTCACGTCTGTTTCAAGACACATAAGTTAGTTTTCAAACAAACATACTTTTTCTGGATAAGTAAATCATAGTAGGAAAGGCTGCCAGCATCAGGAGGTAGGGGGTGAAGATGGAGGGATAATTCAGCAAGGACACACACACAGCATCCTGTGAGGGAACATTAGTCTTAGACTTAAATTTTGCTTCACTCGCAGTTTAGTTTCAGTTTTCTCTCTCGGATAGGTTTAGCCACCAAAACTATGTGTTCTACTTTAATAAAATAACATTCATACATCATCTATACACCGCTTAATCCTCATCAGGGTCATGGAAGGCTGGAGTCTATCCCAGCCGACTGAGGGTGAAGGGAGGTGACACCTGGACAGGTAACAGTCTATCACAGGACTACACATGGAGACAAACAATCACACTCACATTCACATCTACGGACAATTTAGAATCCCCAGTTAACATCAGTATGTTTTTGGAGTGTGGGAGGAAGGTGGAGAACTTGGAGAAAACCCACACATGCACAGGGAGAACATGGAAACTCCATGCAGAAAGATACCAGGACCTTCTAGCTGTGAGGCCATAAAATAACTTTCTACATTCACTGCATGTTTAAAGCTTGTCCTTCATCAAAATATACACCAGAATGCAAGTTTAGCTGTATGAAAAGATGATCTGTTATCTCTCTCTTTTGTTAAACTAGACTGACTATGAATCTGTTTTCCTGGGACTCTACAAACATTAGTCTTGGTCTTCCTCTCAGAATATTAAAGGTGCCCTGTTCCTCAGCCTTCTCTGCTTTCACACCTTCACACTGAGGAGTTAAGTTTGGCAGACAGCCAGGCCTTATTTGAGATGAGAAAAGGGAGGAAACGGTGGGTACTGTATGGGTTAGGGAACAAAGGAGGATGTGACAACTAAAACAAAGCACAGCTATCGGGAAATGTGTTTAAATAAACACGCTTCGCTTAAAACATCCCCCGCCTTATATATAGTGCCTCTAAGTGCAAGAAATAATAATATATACTGGACGATACACCTACAAAATGATACATCTTCACTACAATAAAAACAATCAGGTCAAGGTCATACACCAAAAAAGGCAGATCTACATTATGCACAGGTGGCATTGGTGCAATATGCATGAAATCCTTCAGGTAGTTTCTGACATATGCTCCAGAAACAGAATCAAAAAATATTTGAAGTGCCTCACAATGACCTTGAAAATAAGGTCAAGGTCATGCACCTGAAAAAGCCCATCTGCATTACTAACAGGCTTAGTGTGTGCAATATGAAGGAAAACCTTCAACTGGTTTCTCAGATATACTCCGGACACAAAAAATATTTGAAGTGCCTCACAATGACCTTGAAAATCAGGTCAAGGTCATACACCCAAAAAGGCAGATCTACATTATGCACTGGTGGTGTGGGTGCAATATGCATGAAATACTTCAGGTAGTCTCTGACATATGGTCCAGAAACAGAATCAAAAAATATTTGAAGTGCCTCACAATGACCTTAAAAATCAGGTCAAGGTCATGCACCCCAAAAGGTACATCTCCATTACTAACAAGCTTAGTGTGCGCAATATGAGTGAAATCCCTCAACTAGTTTCTGAGACATGCTCCGGAAACCAAAAAATATTTGAAGTGCCTCACTATGACCTTGAAAATCAGGTCAAGGTCATGCACCCCAAAAGGCACATCTATACTATATAGAGATGGCCTGGGTGCAATATGACTGAAATCCCTCAAGTAGTTTCTGAGATATGCTCCGGAAACGAAATGTGGACATACGTACGGACGGACATACGGACGGACGTGCCCACGCCAATATAAAAATGGGAATGAATGCTACTTGGGTCTGGAATTATCATCTGACAAATTCTGGGCACAGGTGTTCATTCACTGCTAATGTAATGAATAGCAGAAGACTAAAGACCAGAGGCAGTGGAAAGTCTTAAAGACTTGACTCATCTCCTGACCTGTTAGATAGATTGTTTTGGTAGTCAGCATCAGCTAATGAAGGAATAATAACGTGCGTTTTTGTGTAAGCTAGCACGCTGTAGAAACAGTTCTCTAGCATTTTTTACGTGCACTACATTTCCCATGTGTGTGCATGTGTGTAATTAAGCATGATGCAGTCACCTTGAGGTGTAACATGGTCCACTTCTCACATAGGAGGAGGGATCAATGGATGCTTCCCCTCTGCTCCCAGAAGCTACTGCTTGCTGAGCAAGAGCATGAGAGCTGGATTAGCACGGCGAGATGTCACCTTGGATGATAAATATTCTTATATAGATTCATATAGAGAATATATATATATATATATATATATATATATATATATATACATATATAATATGACGTGCCTGTTACGTTCTGTGGTGTGTAAGTAGGATTGTGTTTCCCTTCTTTTTTCCTGTTCCTAGGTTTCACCAGGTGGGAGGGGCTAGGCGCACCTGTGGCTCCATCCCAACTGATGGTAAGGAGCCACAGGTGCGCCTAGCCCCTCCCACCTGGTGTAACCTAGGAACAGGAAAAAAGAAGGGAAACACAATCCTACTTACACACCACAGAACGTAACAATGCCGTTTACGAAATTATATATATATAATGAAAGTACGAATATATTGAATGAGAGTCGATATATATTGAATGAAAGTCAATATATATTGAATGAAAGTTGATGTATAAATAATGAAAGTCGGGATATATATAATGTTCAGATTTTCATTCTATATATTCAGACATCTTCCTACGGAGCCCCGGAATCAATCAATCAATCAATCAATCTTTCTTTGTATAGCACTTTTCATCCGATGAAATCGCACCACAAAGTGCTTCACAACATTAAAACATTGAAAAATATGAAAAAAAAACAAGAAAGTCTTTCCCTCCCACCCTGGGTATTTACACTGCTCAAAAAAAATTAAAGAAACACTTTGAAAATACATCATATTTCAATACGGGGAAAAAACTAACTGGATATTAGCATTGATATGGACTGGATAATGTGTTAGGAATGAAAAGTGCCACATTGTTTGATGGGAATGAAAATTATTAACCCCTCAGGAGGGCTAAATTCAAGACACCCCAAAATCAAAGTGAAAAACTGATGTGGCAGGCTAGTCTATCTTGCTGAAACTCCTTGGCAACAACTCAAGATGGTATTCAGTAGTTTGTATGGCCTCCATGTGCTTGTATGCAGACTGACGATGCCGGGACAAGCTCTGAATGAGACGACAGATGGTGTCCTGGGGTATCTCCTCCCAGAACTGGACCAGGGCATCGCTGAGCTCCTGGACAGTCTGAGGAGCAACCTCATAGTGTCGGATGGAACAAAAAATAATGTTCCAAAGGTGTTCTATTGGATTCAGGTCAGGTGAGCATGGGAGCCAGCTAATGGTATCAGTTCCTTCATGCTCCAGGAACTGCATGAGTTCTCCTACCACATAAGACTGGGCATTGCCGTGCACCAGAAGGAATCCAGGACCACTGCACCAATGTAGGGTCTGACAATGGGTCAAAGGATTTCATCTTGATACCTAATGGCAGTCAGAATGCCATTGTCCAGCCTGTAGAGGTCTGTGCGTCCCTCCATGGATATGCCTCCCCACACCATCACTGACCCACCACCAAACCAGTCATGCTGAACAATGTTACAGGCAGCATAACATTCTCCGCGGCTTCTCCAGACCCTTTCATGCCTGTCACATGCACTCAGGGTGAACCTGCTCTCATTTGTGAAAAGCACAGGGCACCAGTGGTGGACTTGCAAATTCCTGTGTTCTATGGCAAATGCCAGCCGAGCTCCACGGTGCCAGTCAGCGAGCACAGCGGGCACTAGAGGACGCTGGGCCCTCAGACCACTCTCATTACATCTCTTTCTGATTGTTTGATCCGAGACATTCACACCAGTGGTCTGCTGGAGGTCATTTTGTAGAGCTATTGCAGTGCTCATCCTGTTCCTTCTTGCACAAAGGAGCAGATACCTGTCCTGCTGATCGGTTGAGGATCTTCAACAGCCCTGTCAAGCTCTCCCAGACTAACTGCCTGTCTCCTGGAATCTCCTCCATGCGCTTGAGAATGTGCTGGGAGACACAGCAAACCTTCTGGTAATGGCATGCATTGATGTGCCATCCTGGAGGAGTTGGACAGCCTGTGGAACCTCTGTAGGGTCCAGGTATCACCTCATGCTACCAGAAGTGACACTGACCCTAGCCAAATGCAAAACCAGTGAAAAACAGTCAGACAATATTAGGAAGGAAAAAAATGTCAGTGGCCTTCACCTGTAAACTCATTCCTGTTTTGGGGGTTGTCTCATTGTTACCCCTCGAGTGCATCTGTTGTTAAGAACACCAAAGCAGCTGAAACTGACTAAAAAGCCCCTCAGTTACTTACTTGACCAGATCAGTATCCCACATGTTTCAGTGATTTGATGAAATACTTAGATTAAAAAGTGTTCCTTTAATTTTTTTGAGCAGTGTATATACAGTGCCTTGTGAAAGTATTCGGCCCCCTTGAACTTTTCAACCTTTCGCCACATTTCAGGCTTCAAACATAAAGATATAAAATTTTAAGTTTTTGTCAAGAATCAACAACAATTGGGACACAATCGTGAAGTGGAATGAAATTTTTATCGTGTTTCATGAATTTTTGAAGGTTTTAAGTAAAAGCTGTTAGGATTTGAAGACATTTGCTTAAGACTCCACAGCTAGCTAGCCTTCATTTTTGCAAGCAAATAAGAAGATGTGCTTTGAAACACCTAACGAACCAATAGTCATCTAGCTCGAAGTATGACTGACAGTATGTTCATGCAGCGTGTTTGGAGCAGTACAGTCCATTTAGACCAGCTTTAAAACCAGGGCTTATAAGGTCATGGTGAAATGAACCATATCTGTAATATTTTGAGCTGAGTCTTACTTTGGGGGCATGTCAGACTTTGATTAATTGGCTGGAAAGAGGCAGAATGTGGGACCTTTAATACTGCCTAATCTATCAGATTTGTAGCAAGGCATTCAGGTGATCTGTGGAAAACACCTGGTTGAAGGTTTACTGTTCTCTAGCAACATCTGTACAAGTCCAACACAACACCAAAATGTTACAGTACATGTAACTACTAACCCCTAAGCTCTACTGTACTGCTGTTCTGGCACTAAGCACAGCTGTTTGAAAAACCAGGCTGTAATGGCAGCCATGGGGCACAGCGGCCAGGGAAGGAATTATCTGTCAAAGTGACAGTGTGTTCATTCCAAATGAGCTGTGTGAGAGACAGAATAAACACCATCAGTCTGGACCGGGGCTCGCTGACATGTAGCCACGGAGTGTATAATGTCTCTCCTCTGTAAAACAGATGAAGGAGTGACCAGGTGGCAAAATGTATAATCTCACAGATGAAGGAGTGACCAGGTGGCAAAATGTATATTCTCTCAGATGAAGGAGTGACCAGGTGACAGAGTGAGACAAGCACATGGAAGAAGAGTGAGCAGCTAGCTCTGTTTGTCTGTATGAGAAAGAGAGACAGCAAGGAGTGTTTTATAAATTTGGGCCAGGTTTTTGTGTTCAGATGGAGTAGAAAAAGCATTTTATCTTAATGATAATACCCTTTACTGGACCCTACATGTTTCCTTAATGAAGCTGAAGCCCAGTAAAGAACACGTTTTATTTAATCACACTAATGCTCTGTGTTCTCGTAATGCAGAGAAGCAGAAGCCTGTTTATGGCTACAGAGATGGAAGAATCTGAGAGAAAGAAGGGAGGAATCAAATCATAGCGTAATTGTGAAAGGATTTTTAACAAATGCTATATTAGATGAGATTTATGTGGAAAGAAACAGCAAAATTTTCAGGTAACACCAAAAGACATTATTAAACTGTTTAGGATGACAAACTATAACAGTAAAAACAGACAAGGAAAAGATAGATAGATAGATAGATAGATAGATAGATAGATAGATAGATAGATAGATAGATAGATACTGAATACACATACTGAATGAAACAGACAAAGCCATCATAATGATAATGCTCTTTCTGACAACATGAGTTTATTCTGAATCACTGGACAATGTTTACTTGGAGGAAGTGAGAGATTTGCTTTTCTGACTATTTTAACCCTTTAAGCTTCAGTCAATTCCAGCCGTTTTCAGTACAAAAATCGCTAATATTCTATTTTAAATAAAAAAAATTACGAATAATACGGGGAATATTGGACGGGCATCACGAGGTGCATTTCCTTGAAAATGACCGATTCGGGGATTTTATACGACTTCAGGACATGTTTTGGACAAAATAGTTTACTGGCTTGTGTCGTCTGGATGTAAAAGGTTGGATTATGGCCGTTTTTTGTGGAATCTTTTTTTTTTTGTGTGTAGTAATGAACCCGGAAATGTGAGTCGCGCTGTGTGCGTTGAAGCCGTGTATAGAGAACGGATGGATGAATATTCGTTTTTGTCGGACAAATGTGTTTTTCTCACCCGCTGTGGTAATCACATCTGAAAGTGGTTTATACCGGCGGATTCATGAGAATCTAAGCTTTCCATCGGCGTATAGTGTTTGTATAATCGTGTTTGCAGCCGTCGGACATTCTTGAAATTCCTATGCAAATTAGTAGGTGTACCGCTGGCGGTACACCTACGACGCACTGAAGCGTAAAGGGTTAAGTAAACTGACCATGTATTTCTATGAGGCAGTAGTGTTCCATCACAACCAAATAACAACAGTCCATGCACTCAGACTAGACCCTCCAGAAAAACGCGATTATGTGATCGCATGAATTCCCGCATTAATCACCAAAATGCCGCTGATTATGCGGGGGTCAATTATTTCCCAAAAGGCCCCATAATCCCCGCAAAACAGCGCATAATCTCACATTTCCACGAAAAAAAGAGAAATATGCGGGTCCCGCTTGATTTCACAATTTCCGCATAAAATGAGAAAACTATAAGCAATAATATAAATGGAGTTGTGAGTGAGTTTTTATGTGACGCCCGGCCTGACATCATCAGTTCGCGCATTCACACACACACACACTAGAAGCACGAGCTGATGCGGACCGCGGCGCCAGTGTTGCCAACTTAGTGACTTTCATGCTAAATCTAGCGACTTTCCAAATCGTCCTAGCGACTTTTTTTGTTAAAAGTGAATTGCCACAAATCTCGCGACTTTTTCTGCCGTTTTGGAGACTGACAGGAAAACTCGGATCATTCTGCAGTTACTGTTTTCAACGAGCAGCAGATGCTGCTGTGAGCTTCTCCCCCTCCCAAAGCACCGGCTGTCAGTTCAGTAACCTCGCAGCAGTCCCAGTGTCTGATTAGAGGACACATCCCTCTGCGGCCAGACGGCAGGTGAATTGCGCATGTTTTTGCATATTTCACAACTATTTGCATATTTTGCAACTTTCCGCAATTTCCCCGCATAAAATGGCATAAAAACCCCGCATATTTATTCGCATAATCAAGGATTTTAGCCCGCATAATCAAGGATTTTTGCCCGGTCTATGAGACGCTAGTTTATCTACGGGTAGAGCTCACCGTGTTTATCTGGAACCACTATCTCTCAATGCTGGAAGTGTACCAGGTTAATATGTGATGACTCAGTTAAAGGAAGAGTTGGATGCTGGTTTGTTCCATCCTCAGTAGTGACGGGCATACTGTCATCAAAAACCATACAGCCAATATCTGGGGTTTCTTTGGTAATCATGACTTTCTTGCCTCAAATTTAAGAATTAATATTTCCAATTATGAGCATATTATGTTATAATTATGTAATTGTCTTAATTATGAGACCAGTAGCTTATAGTTGTATAATTGAATTGCTTTTTTATTGAATGTAATAAGCAGATAAGCAGAAAGACCAGGAGAGGAAGCAGAGAAATCAAAAAGACAGAAAAAAACGGAAAATAAAAATAGAAAGGAAATAGTATTTAGTGTTGCTCTTAGTGTGTGAGTGTGTGCATGTGTGTGTGTGTGTGTGTGGGGGGGGGGGGGCGGGTAATTATAGAGGTTGTGGGGACCTAATGTCCTCACAACCATAGGAAAACCAAAATAAATGTCATTTGTGGAGACCTCATTTGGGTCCCCATGAGGAGAAACAGTGTTTTCTTGACCATGTTGTTGTTACTGAAAAAAGTAAAAGTGTAAAAACGTTTCTTTAGGGTTAGGCATTGTTTTGGTCTGGGTTAAGGTTAGGGTTAGGGTAAGGGTTAGGGGTTAGATATGAATGAGAGTCAATGGGATAGGAATACACAGTGTGTGTGTGTGTGTGTGTGTGTGTTTGTGTGTGTGTGTGTGAACTGTGAACACTGATAAACAAAAAGACAGTGGGGGGGGGGGGTCGCTACGGTGCGTGGTGGAGAGTAGTGCCTCCGACTGTTCCGAGAAAACCTGACTTTTTCAAACTCTTTTCATAATGTACTTTGCAAAATAATACTTTGTGGTAACGTCTAAAGTCTTCGGGAACCTCCTTGTGCCTTTTTTAAAAAGCCTTACACACTCAAGGATGACTACGTGTAGAAGTAAAGCTTCCTCTAAAGGAGGCCGCAAATCACCGTGCCGTCTACAGCATCTGCTAACCTGGTTGAAGATGCTAGCTGCACTCTGGATGCTAAGATGCTAAGATACGAACTGAAAGCCTCGATTGAACCACTCCAGCGCTTGGTTGATGCGCACGAGGAAACCATCAAAGACCTTGAGCTAAGTGCTAATGACCATAGTGATCGGTTGAACTAGCTCGAAGCTAAGGTTAGCACGCTAACAACCCAGTTGACCAGTTCGGAAAGAAAGTGTGAAGAATTGGAAAGCAGGTCACGTAGGAATAATATCCTGTAGTAGTGGGGATTCCAGAGAACAGCGAGGGCTCCAAAGTTACGGACTTCGTTGCCAATATGCTACAGGAATCATTAGGTCTGAACAAAAAACCGCTACTTGATCGTGCCTACCGCATTCTTCGGGAAAAGCCTAAGCCTGGAGCTCCACCTCGGCCTATAGTGGCGCGAGTGCATTTCTTCCACATTCGCAACATGATTCTGCAACGCGCGGGTGAGGCATCCCCACTTCTTTACAACGGTAAGAGGATTTCCATATTCCCGGACTTCACCCCCTTTGTTGCAAAGAAACGGGCCGCATTCGGGCCTGTTAAGCGCTCATTATGCTCCATTCCAGGGGTGAAGTACGGGCTGCTCTACCCAGCGACATTGAAGATAACATCACCGGACGGAACATCACGACAGTTTGACGACCCTTCGCTGGCCACTGACTATATTGAACAGAACTTAAAGAAAGGTTGACTTTGCCTTGTGGACCAGCAGTAATATGGACCCATGGTGATGACCCTATTACAGTAGGTGGTGTCTTATTGTGTTAACAATATATATTGCTTACTTTTACACGGATCATATAAGATGCTCTCTTTAGTGTTGTAATGCTTGTTACTGTTGGTAAATACACAGTTAAATACCCAAAATGTTGATTTTGTCAATATTTCTCAGCTATGAATATACTCTTTGCACACATTATTTTATTGAGACTATTTTATTACATTACATGCTGTTCATTTTGCATTTCTAGTGCTATAGTTACCTCCGCCAAGGAGGTTATGTGACACCCGGCGTTTGTGTGTCCGTCTGTCTGTCTGTCTGTCTGTTAGCAAGATAACTCAAAAACGCCTGGGCAGATTGACATGAAATTTTGAGGGGATGTAGACTATGGTAAGAGGAAGAGCTGATTTAATTTTGGTGGCAATCTGGAAAGGATCCTGGATTCTGGATCACTTTGAATTTTTTAGTCTGTTTTAGTATGTGGTCCAAAATATGGCAAAAACATCATAGGTTAGTATGTCGTCCAACAAATTAGAGCAAGGTGTTCAGATAGCTCAACTGGTTAAGAAGGTGATTCGTAAACAGAACTGTGTCAGAGACGCAGGTTCAATTCCAGCTCATGATCCTTTACTGCATGGGTTTCCTGTTTTCCTCTCTATCCTTGGCAGAGGTCTGCACTCTCTGAGTGCTTTTCTAGTTCTGTTTTGTTTTACTTTTAAGATAACAAGGTACCAAAGATAGATGAAGATTTTTGTTGCTGTTTTATTTTTTCAATTTCTATTTTTGTTTTTCATTTATAAGCTACTGATTTTTACCCCGTGAATTACTATAGGTACATGTACCCAAATTAGTCAGGTTTCTTTCAGGTAGCCCTTCACAGTTCTGGTTGGAGCTGCTATGGAACGCAGTGTTGTTTTTTTTTATTTCAGGGTTTGTGTGCATCCTCATTGAGTGGATGCTTGCACAGGGGTGGGAGGGGTTTGTTTGTTTCATGTTTTATTTGTATAGTTGTTGTTTTTTTCTGTTTTTCTTTTGCAGTTTGTTTTTCAGGTGCATGTCTATTTACTGCTGCGATGAAAATGGTTCACTTTCTACTGGCTAAAATAACTTATTGTATAGTTGGCAATGGCTCATCCTAAGACAGACTTTGGTCCCAATGGTGTTGAGCTGAAGTTTGTTTCATGGAACTGTAAAGGCCTTAATTCTCCAGTAAAGCGCACGAAAGTGTTAAATCATCTTCGTCATTTAGAGGCTCAGGTAATTTTTTTGCAGGAAACCCACTTCAAACCCACAACTCATACACAAATTACAAGTAAATGGATTGGCCAAACCTTTTACTCTTCATTTCACAAAAAATCTAGAGGGGTTGCTATCCTAATTAATAAAACTATCCCTTTTAGTTGTTCTTCAGTAGTGTCCCATCCAAATGGTAGATATTTAATTGTTTCTGGGACCCTATATGGTACTTCACTACTCTTAGTAAATGTGTATGCCCCGAATTGGGATGACGCAGGATTTTTCAGACAGCTTTTTTCCAATTTCCCAGACATGTCATCTCATTTACTTGTCATGGGAGGAGATTTCAATTGTTGGATGAGTCCACACTTAGACCGTTCTACTATCAAAGCTGCAACAATTTCAAAGTCAACGAAAATCATTAAGGCCTTTATGGATTATTTTTCAATATCAGACCCTTGGCGGTTTTTTAATCCTACTAGCAAAATCTACTGGTTTTTCTCTTCCGTGCATCACACATTTACACGGATCAATTATTTCTTATTAGATGATAGGTTTCTCGCAAATGTTATTCCTACCTCATGCGCATACGAACCTATCGTCATCTCTGACCATTCAACTGTTACAGTTAGTATTCGGTTTAGCGGCAAAACTCAGTCACGTTCTCCTTGGCATTTTAATACATGTTTATTGTCAGATGATAATTGTAAAAATATAATTTCAGAGCAAATTGATATGTTTTTGAGCATTAATAAGATCCCTGAAATATCTGCATCTGTCTTATGGGAAACTTTAAAAGCGTATATCAGGGGACAGGTCATTTCTTATGTGAGTCATGAGAGGAAGAAAAAGAAAGACAAGATTGCCACTCTTACAAAACGTATTGCCCAACTGGATGCTGCCTACGCAATCTCTCCAAGTTCCGATATAAATAAAGAGCGCCTTATAATACAATCTGAATTAAACATCTTAACTGCAGACCATGCCGTTAAACTATTACAGAAGACAGGCAGTACATATTTTGAACAGGGTGATAAAGCAGGAAGGCTCTTGGCCCACCGGTTGCGTCAAACCATTTCTTCACATCAAATACCTAAACTTTGTACATCAACAGGCATTTCAATAGACCCAGTAAAGATTAATAAGGAATTTAAAAATTACTATGAATCATTGTACTCCTCAGAAACCAATGCAGGTAGGACAGACTATGACCTTTTCTTTCTTCACTGGAAATTCCCCAGGTCACTCCAGACAAATTAGAAGAGCTAGAAAAACCAATAAGTACCACAGAATTGTCAGGAGCCATAAAGCAAATGCCTGCTGGTAAATGCCCAGGTCCAGACGGCTTCCCAGTCGAATTTTATAGACATTTTCAGGATAAATTATTCCCTGTTCTCATAGACATGTTCAATGAATCATTTGCCCTTTCTAAACTACCTCCTACACTGAATCAGGCGACAATTTCTCTAATTTTGAAGAAGGATAAAGATGCTCTTAACTGTTCCTCTTATAGGCCAATTAGTTTGTTAAATGTAGACTTTAAATTATTATCAAAAATGCTTGCTATCCGATTGGAAACTGTTTCGCCTTATATAATTTCTCCAGATCAAACAGGGTTTATTAAAAATAGACATTCATTCTTTAACTTGAGACGCCTGTTCAACACTATTTACAATCTCCCATCATCAACTTTACCACAAGCAGTCATATCTGTGGATGCAGAAAAGGCCTTTGATCGGGTAGAGTGGGTTTTTTGTTTTACACATTACAACAATTCGGTTTTGGGACAAATTTTATTTCCTGGGTCAAACTCTTATATTCCTCCCCTCTGCCTTCAGTTAGAACAAATAATCAGTCAGCATACTTTCCCCGACATCGCTCAACACGACAAGGTTGCCCACTTAGCCCTTTGTTATTCGCTTTAGCCATTGAACCTCTTTCGATTGCTCTCTGTAGAGATCCTCGTATCAAAGCGATTATTGGCTGCGGTCAAGAACAAAAAGTATCGCTGTACGCTGATGACCTTCTTCTGTACATTTCAGATTTTTCAACATCAATTCCCGCTGCTCTTTCTCTTCTTAATTCTTTTGGGTTTATGTCAGGTTATAAACTTAATTTTAGTAAAAGTGAATTACTTCCTCTTAATAAGGCCGCTTGCGATTATCCGCTACACACAGTGCCATTTAAAATAACTAGTCATCACTTTAAATATCTTGGGGTGCAGGTAACTAAGAAACATAAGGATCTTGTAAGTGCAAATTTCACTCCCCTCATGACTCAAATTCAAAAAGATCTTGATCATTGGTCCGTACTGACACTATCACTGGCTGCTCGTGTAAATAGTGTTAAAATGAACATTCTCCCTAGATTTTTGTATTTTTTTCATTGCCTTCCAGTTTTTCTCACACAATCATTTTTTCAAAAACTAGACTCCATTATTTTAGATTTTATTTGGAACAAGAAAACACCTAGATTGCGAAAACAGTTTTTGCAAAGACCAAAGAAATTAGGAGGGATGGGTTTACCCAATTTCCGTTTTTACTATTGGGCTGCCTCATTCAAAATAATACAACTTTGGTTAAATTCACAGTCACAATCATCATCCCCTGTGTAGCTGAAGATGGAAAGTGCTTCTTGTGGAGCTGTATCTCTTACTGTTCTGGTCCATTCACCCGCTAAACTTCCTGTCAAAGCTTATACTAAAAATGTGATGGTAAAAACATGTTTGAAAATCTGGAACCAATTTTGACGCAGCTTTGGCCTACAGACATACTCAATACTGGCTCCTATATCACCCAGTCATGTATTTGCGCCTTCATTAATGGATCAGGTGTTTAAGGTTTAGTCTACAGAAGGAATACAAACATTTAAAGATCTCTATATTAATAATACATTTGCATCTTTTCTACAGCTGTCTCAGAAATTCTCCATCCCTAAATCACATTTCTTTAGATATTTGCAGATACGCAGTTTTGTAGCAGAAAAGTTTCCCTCATTTCCTGCTTTGCCCCCTGACTCATCTTTAGATGCTTTTATTAAACCAGTCCCTACGTTAAAAGACATGATCTCATATGTATACTCTCAGATCCATTCTCTCCGAATGGCCTCCTTGACTTCAATTAAGTCACTTTGGGAAGAAAATTTGGGAATGGTGTTTAGTGATGATTTGTGGAAAGACATTTTGGATAAAGTGCACAGTCCCTCAGTATGCACCAAACATGGCCTGATACAGTGCAAAATTTTGCATCGTTCACACTTAACAAAGGTTAGGCTTTCAAGGATGTCTCAAAATGTAGACTCAATTTGTGACCGGTGTCGCCAGGCTGATGCATCTTACATTCATATGTTCTGGACATGTCCGGCCTTGTTGTCATATTGGACAAAAAATTTTGACACTTTCTCTCAGGTCATAGGCAAAGATATTGCCCCAAATTCTCTTATGGCACTTTTTGGTGCAACTTCTAATATCACATTATTGTCCTCTACGGAGAGGTCCTTTATAGCTTTTGGTAGCTTATTAGCTAGATGCTTAATCCGCCTAAAATGGAAATCTATAACACCACCGGATCACTGCCACTGGGTCAGAGATGTCTTTTACTTTGCCAGATTGGAGAAAATTAGACACTTGTCAAAGGGCTCAAAAGAAAAGTTTTCCAGGATTTGGAATCCCTTTTTTGAATATGTTGGGAAGCTGGCCTTCCCAGACAATCTTGAATAAGTACTTAATTTTCCTTCCAGTGGACCTAGCATAATTTCATCTACAAGTTGCTGCACCTGAATTAATTCATTTGCTGTATTTTGTTGTTTATTTTATTTACCATTATTTTTCTGTCTTGTGAAATTTTAATGTCCTTGTTTTATTTTTTATTTTTCACTTTTCTCTATGGGCTGTTAAACATGCTATTTACTAGTGAATATGCTTCCATTTCACTCTGAAGCTCATGTTTGTATTGTTTGTATTTTTTGCAAAAAGTTAAATAAATAAACCGATGGGGAAGAAAAAGACAGCAACTATAGGTGTGATGGAGGGACACACAGCACTCAGACAGTATGGGATAACATGTTAGAAAGGAAAAGGAGAGACTTGAGGAGGCAGCAGGAAGCGCCAGTCATGAAGATGAAAAGAGCCAATTATTCATGAACAATGAGACCACACAGAGACATATCCTACGCTCTGGAGGTAAAACATCCACCCATGACAGCTTGTGTACTGTGCTGACCAACAACATTTAAATAATATTCCTCTTTTTATGTGCAGTGCAGCAGGTGTTTGGTTCAGGTCTGTAATCTGTGTGAACTGGACCTCAGACGAGAAGCCAGACATTGATCACAGCAGTAAACATTAAAGAGAAGATTCTTACACCATGTATCAACAAAAGTGAGGTTCTTCTGTGTTGAATTGTTCTCACTATGAGGACTTTGCTTTTTTGATGTAGTCATGGGGTGATACCTGTTTGCTTTGTTCCATCCAGCGGCTCCTGGCCCACTTTCCCTGCCTGGCTCTATTCACCGCACATCAGACAGTCTACCTAGGGCCATTCATCATCCCAGGGTTGTGACAGAGCTCCCAGGACGATATGGTGGGTAAGCATCAGTGCTAATGTTGTATTCAAAAGGTGAACAACAGATGTGAGGTGCCAATCAATAGTCCATTTATCAGACCAACAGTAGCTATTCTTCTTTCTGTTAACACCCAACCCGGTCTCACAAGGATTCGTGAAACTGTCACGTAAATTAATCTATGGTTACGTGCGCACCAACACGATTTCTCATGTTTTACGTGTTGCTCACAACGAAATTCAAACCAATGTATTTCAAGCAGAGGACTTTTCATGCCACTCAGAACGTATTTCAAATGAATATTTTTAATGTAAAAGCGTTGCGAATCCAAGCGGAGGACTTTTCATGCCACTCAGAACGTATTTCAAACAAATATTTTTAATGTAAAAGCGTTGCGAATCCAACGCTATATTTTGCATTACATCGTCCCATATATATAATGTGATGCCTTTATTTTTGCTGCAGGATTTGGGTATTTGAGATTAAAAAACGTTAGTGTTTGTTTGTTTGCAAACGGGTTTGATTTTGTTTTCATATCTGAATCTTAATCACACCTGAATAGAACGTTTAATTAATCAAATATTCCTCGTGTGTCATGTTTCTCCTCGGTCAGATTTAAGCGAGTTACGTAGGGCATTTTGAATCGGTATATTATATTTTTAATGTAAAAGCATTGCGAATCCAACGCTATATTTTGCATTCGCAGGGGCCGGCAATTAGATGTGGCTTCGGGCCAAAATTTGTGTAAACATTATTCGGCCGTTTGACCGACGGGCCGGTGCGCTGGTATTTATTAAATAATTTTGATGAGTGGGTATCCGATGCCTGTATAGCTCAGCACGTTAAGCAGGTGACTCATGTACAAGAGCTGGTCTTGGACGCGGGTTCGATTCTGGTCTGTTTTATTATAATATTTGGGAAGTTTTTCATACACAAATGCAGATTTCTAAACGGACTGCTGTAAAACTTTTTAACATGATTGAAGATATCAAACTCATGGACAACTCCTAACCCATTGGACATTCATGCGGACAGACTCCTGTTTCAATTAAAAAAAAAAAAACTAAGCAAAACAAAACGTGCAGCACTTCGGCACCTTTCTTCTTCGGTGGTGTCTGTGTAAAACAATGTCCAACATGCAAACAGCACACCTAGCGCCATGAAGCACAAAATGCAGGTGTAAATCAATGGGGTGCTGAACATAGTAATATTCATAGCGGAAATAATAGATAATAATAATAATAATAATAGGTAATAGAATATTCTGAAATTAAGCTCGACTGTAGACAGGTATTTTGCAAACACTGTAAACACACACACACACACTAATATATGTTAGAGAAGCAGATAATGGCAGTAAAGTCAATTATTTTAATAATTTGAAGAGACAATATATGATTACGCTATATACACATATATAAACAAAATACTGACTAATGAACACATATTTCTATATAAAATATATATATATATATATATATATATATATATATATATATATATATATATAATATCATTTTCTGACATATCTTTTTTAATATATATGTGTGAATTATATTGATAGTCTATATGTGATTTATATAATAATTTTCTCTGATATATAACTTATCTATTACATATATATATATATATATATATATATATATATATGAATGATGTTGATACTCCATCTATGATTTATATGTTTTCGTTTTCTCTGATATATAACTTCTATCTATTGTTTTTCTGTTGTTTGGCTTGAAAAGTCCTCCGCTTGGATTCGCAACGCTTTTACATTAAAAATATTTGTTTGAAATATGTTCTGAGTGGCATGAAAAGTCCTCCGCTTGAAATACATTGGTTTGAATTTCGTTGTGAGCAACACGTAAAACATGAGAAATCGTGTTGGTGCGCATGTAACCATAGATTAATTTACGTGACAGTTTCACGAATCCTTGTGAGACCGGGTTGTAACACCAGCAGAGGGACAATGGTGGCGAGAACTCCACCTCCACATCTTTCTTTCTGCCGTGGGCCAGCTGATTAGTAATAAATGTCCACTGTGTCCATTCAAGACAGACAATTATGGGTATTATTCTAAAGTGGTCTCACTCTTAATTTCTCCATTGTTGCTTAAAAATTTAGCAAAATACAGCGTGCATGCAAAACATCAGCATGCGTGGTAATCTGAGATAAATGCTAACATCAACGTGCTAACAGTGATTGTCTGAGATAAATGCTAATACCAGCATGCTAACAGTGATACTCTGAGATACATGCTAACATTGCATGCTAACAGTGATACTCTTAGATACATGCTAACATTAGCATGCTAATAGCGACACACTGAAATAAATGCTAACACCAGCATGCTAACAGTGATACTCTGAGATAAATGCTAAGACAGCATACTACTGCAATAGTATGCTAACAGTGATACTCTGAGGTAAATGCTAATTCCAACTTGCTGACAGTGATACTTAGAGATAAATGCTAATATCAGCATGTTAAGGGTGAGGGTCTTCAAACAGAACCATCAAAGTAGGATGCATTGACCGGGGATAATGAATGTCTGTAGAAAATTACATTCTATATCACTGAGTTGTTGCAATAATTCAGTCCTTAAAGAGGTGCGCTTTCCAAGCATGACTATCAGCCCAGAACTGTCTTTGATTTCCAGATGTCATGCATCCTGTGGGTGTGGAAAAAATGAAACAAAACATACTGCAGCTGTGTGGATGAGATGTAGAACTTAAACAATTGTTTTCTCAGGTAGATTTTTTATACTTAAATAAAACCATTAAAGTGGCTCAATAACTAGTTTCTTCAGCTTCATTAGTTTCTTTCTGCTAAGCTTCATTTCCCAGAAGGTTTTTGTTTATTCTGGACCAGGAATCCAGATAAATGTCTACCAGGACTGGACTGGTAATGCTGGAGATGATTTAGAGCTTCTGTCACTGAGCGACCATTATCTCCATCCCACAGACTGCTGAGGTTGTCACGGTGACAGAAGTGCCCTTCCATTATGGGACAGGAAAGAACAAGCACCCAGATCAGTTTCATCTGGACCTGCATTTTCTTTTGTTTTCCTGAAATTCATGACTCATTTTTGTGACATTATTAAGTCATATCCTTTACAGAGCACTGTATTAAGAGAAATATATGTTTTTTGTGAATTACACAATTTTCTAGCTGTTCATAGGTTTCAGAAATTGTGTTTCTTTTCTGAATATTTGAGTGTAGACTATATTTCACATTCATCACGCAAATACAGACTAGTCAGTCTAGCCTGCAAAATGCTGTTCAGAACTAAATCTGCATCCATGATGTGGCAATGAGGCGTCCACATACATATTCTTTATCCTTGTGTCTATGTTTTGTAAGAGAAAGGCAACAGCAGCTTTAGGTAATCGTAAAAATACAACTTCTCAGTCATTTTAATCTAACATACTGTGCCAGGTGTACACCTTTAGAAAAAGAAAAGCTAAATGTAAAGCAAAAACCCGAAGAAAAGTTTTCCTATTTTTTCCTATCTGTGAAAGATAATTATCCCCTCAATGCAGGGCCAATATGATTAACCCTGAAGCCAAACGTAAGAAGAGGAGGACGGACAACAGGGATGGCAACGAGGAGACCACAGGAAAAAGAAGCAGAAGACGAGCGGGAAGGTGAGGAGTAGATTAGATGAGAGAAAGAAGGGGGCGCAGAGAATTAAAAATGGATTGGGAAAGTCAGCCTTGTGTAATGGTGAGACAGAGTGCAGTTGGGTAAGGGGGCTGGCTGGAGGCAATTAGTAGAAACCATAGCCAGCACCCTCATTAGCCTGGAGATGGTGGAAGGAGAAGCAGAGGAACAAAAGGTGGCTATACTCTGACCAGTGTCTGTCCTGCTTACAGTATCAAATGGTTTCTGAATGTCAGAGGTCAGCTTTTATTTTCTCCTCCTTTTGTTCTCTCATTACCACAGACTTGTGTTAATAAACCTTACTGGATCAGCTAATTACGCCCTTACTCATCTTTCTGTTTCTTTAAAGTGCTGCCACTTGACCCTAGCGTTGTGTTGTCCCAGTACCAAAATAATGCTTTCAACATGATAGCTGCCTAAATGTCAGATACTGACACTGATATGATACCACAGCAACCATCTAAAACATCAGTTAAAGCCTAATCCTGTCAGTGCACAGCACTGGAGGATGTGAAAAAGGCCAAAAACAAGGTAAGGAAGTGAATGTACCATAGCATCCATCTGCATGTATGGAACCAGAGCTCTGTATATGTTCATCTCTCTACCTTCATATGTCACACTGCAGCTACTAAAAGACTGATTTGTTGCAGGAAAATATAGTACTTTAGTGCACATTTAATTCACCCACTTTTACTCCTTCTGCAATAGTTTAGTTGCTCTGAATACTTGTTAGTGCCTGATTTCTCACACATTGGAAGTTATGGTAAAGTTAACCAGTGTGTGTTTGGATATAGAGAAGTTTCCACCTTTGCTAACCTGCCACTCTTCGAACCTTTTAAGCAGCTCAGCAGTCTATCTTTGAGGATCTTTGGCCAGTTGAAGGTGTTAGCTCCCTCCATCTGTGGAGGTAAAACATCTTTTGCACTTTGCCTTTGTGGTGTCCTGGGGATATCTCCAACTACTGGAAAATAATGATATATTTTGCTTTGTGTGTCTGTTGTGAGAATCCGTGAAAACAATCTGCAGGAGTACTAGCATTTGCATTAACACCTCTTGTTTGCCTCCATGAAAGCAGAAGTTCATTAGAAAAATAAATGCTGGCATGCCTACTATACCTGCAGCAAGAGACAACACAATCTGTCCTGTGGTCACATATCAGAGCAGCCCATAGCAAATACAGCTTCCTATAAATCAACTATTTTAAAGTATCAGGATCAACAAAATGGGATATTGCTTTGCATTTAATAGAAATTCCAGTAATGGTACACTCTGCAACACATAGTGCAACACATTCTCTTGAACATTAGAATATATCTTTGATTCCATCACTCTCTTCTTGACATCTCCAGGAACCACAAGGGGGAAAAGGCTTTAGACAACTTTCAGTTCTTTCTAAATCTACTCTTTCTAATGTTTTAGAAGGCACTTCCTGGACAGAACTTGTGCTGCGTGACTAATTGGTCCAACGGGGACTCAAAAGGAACCACAGCACTGACTAGAAAAGACAAGATTTATGAAGAAATTAGCTAATTCAGCTTTATATGCAATGTTGTATGTGAATTATTGTCAGTTAAAATGTTGACATAATTCTTTTGTCACTATAACTAACAATGGTCCCATTAAACCAACAAATGTGTTCATGGCTTCTAGCCCCATCAAAATCTCTCCAGGAAATAATAAACCAATTTTGTCTTCAAACTTAGTATTGTTTCTTATGTCAAACAACACTGGCCGGAAAAAAAACTTCAAAGTGTGGGCGACTTAGTGTGAAGCCAGGACTGTAAAGCAATCAAGGAGATGGTGTCATTTCAGACAAGCTGACGTAGTTAATACAGTATAGACACAAAAAGCAGGCGTGGCCTAGCGTACACTCACAGAATAATGCATGAGGCAGAGGCATTGACGTGTGACCTATAGCCAGGTCAGACAGTACAGATCCTGACACGTGACAAGAGGTAGGACAGCACAAAAACAGAAATGAAGCGATCAAATGTAGACATCTTCTAAAGTTGTCAAACAAGGTAAGACAGGCCTTCTCGTTAATTTCCTGTCTGCCTCTCTGCACTAACCGGTCTAGTAAAGCCAAAGAAAGGCAAAAAAAAAATAAAAAATCTCTTTAAAAAATCCCAAAACAATTATATAGAAAGAGTAAAAGTTTCCCCAGAACAGGAAGCACTTCTGTGCCATCATTGGGGTCAGTGGCCCAAGTGAAGACATTGAAGTACCTCATGATTTTGTTCAAGGATGGTGGTAAAATAAAGCAGTGCCATGAGTAACACTTCTGACAGTCTGGCACGTGACTTAGTAAAGAGGGAGCTGTGCCAGAAGGCAAAGCTTTCGATTTATGTTTCAGCCCTCACCTGTGGTCATAAGACCAAAAGAATGAGATCGGGATACAAGTGGGCAAGCTGAAGTGAACTGAAGTGGTTCAAGCATCTGATTAGGTGCCTCCTGGGCACCATTCTTTGGAAGTTTTCCAGGTACAATAAACTGGGGGATGCCCAGAACTCTGGAGGGATTCATTAGACTTGTGATTGGTTTGGGATCTCTCAGAAAGATCTGGAAAAGATGGACACCTGGCACGTAATACTTAAGAGACCTGAACACCAGATAAGAGAAATATAGCGGAAGAATGGCTAGATGGATGGATAGCATCTCACATTCCAGCATATCCCAGCCTGCAGATTCTCTTGTCATGGATGCCAGAACTTTCAAAAGGAAAACAAGCACAAGAATGGTCCATACCAGTCTGGTAAAACAGAAATCAGTTTCAGCTGCAAAAGCAAAAACATTATAGAACTTTGACAAAACAAGAAGACACTGTGCGATGCACTTTAAAGTCTTGGCAGTTAGGTTTAAGGTAATCTGTCTTGCCTTGCAGTCTGCTGTACACCACAGTGGTACACAAACTCACCACACTCTAAAACTACACAATCAACCTTAAAAACAACCAACTAACTCACACATACCCATCTGCTGCTGCTTCTGGCCATTCGTCCAGCTGCCACCACCAACTGGTGTGGGACATACTTAACTACCAAACTGACAAACACTTCAAAACAACTGTTGTGTTCACCAGTATGATATGGTTTTTAAAAATGGTTGTGTCCTTCCACACATAAGAGTGGTCAGACATTGACTTTCCATTAAGTCTTCTCTGTGTTTCCATTTGTTTGCAGCAGCAACACTAATGCTTCCCAACAACACACAGTCTTGTGGTATCAAAACACACTGAAATGTGAAACCCATTTAGAAATCCAACTTTCCTGTCAGAACTGTGGAAAAAGATGCATGATGTAGAAATGCCAGTCAGAATATGGCACAGAGATTTAACAGATCTCATTACATACACAATTAGAGTGAGGAGTGGTTTCACTCTCTGACACTTTCATGCTTCATGAAATACACACATGGGTATGCAAACACACACACACACACACACACACACACACACACCAGTACCCAGCTGATCAAACAGACATCCGCATACACATGCACATACACACACAGTGAAATCAACTCATTAGGGAAGAGGAATATTAAAATAATTTCCCTGCAGTCATCCAAGGTTCATGACCAGGTGACCAGAGTCAGGTGACGGAATTACCTCCATGCATGAAGTCATCTGGATGTATGCCTGTACGTATCGGTGTGTACAGCAGAGGCATGTAGCGGTCTGCAGTTAGACTGTGTACAGTATGCACAACCATTTAGAGGAGTAAATGAAACATCAAGGAGCAGGGGACCAGTTTGTCTCTTGACAGCGTCCTCAAAAGAGCAAAACGCAATTTGAACACAAAGTATTTGTGTTTCAGTTCATCATTCTTTTCACAATGAATATAACTTTAGTCCTCGCTATTACTTTTGGTATTATTGTCACAAATGAACACAGTAAACATCTCTGGAAGATGCTCAACATAACTTGTTTAAATGTAGGTAGTCACTGAGAGGAGATATCAGGAAATATGTGCAAATCCAGTAATTTTTACAACCTTTGGTGTGTCACAGATGAATTATAAGAGTCTCACAGTATTTGAAAGTGTTTTCTTTTATTATTCCCCCTGAAATCTTAGCTCATATCCCTCCAGATCCTTCTCTCTGGTGTCTGCTACTCTCTCAGTCTACCTGAGGTCTTAATAAAGAAGAAATATTAAGCAGAATTCACTGCTTGCTGAGGGTAAAGGCAGAGTGGAAGACCCTCCCTAGCTCATCTGTAATATGAGCCATAAGTTGCAGGGTTCATGACTTAGCTACACCTAGCTGTCTGTGGTGAATAATGCATGTGGTAGGGCCCCAGGTAAGCCATGCTTCTCATGTGTGGTCACTGTGCTGGGGCCAGCGGCTTAGCAGCAGGCAAAGCTTGGGTTTCATCTGGCATCAAGGGTTATCTGTTCATCTGGAGTGAGCCAGAGAGCTGACCAGCACTTGGGTTTCACTCGACGCCAGGGGTTATCTCACTGACATGGAGTCAGATTCAGTCATGACAGTGTGGAGTGTCCCATAAGTGTTTCTGAATGCAGGTGGAATCCCCTCAGGAAATCAGTCGTGATGCTTGAGGTGAATACATTCAAAGCAAGCAGGAAGGCAGTAACACAGATGCCAAGCCCAACAGAACATTTTGGGCCTTTCTGTCACACTGTAAACTCTGTCTGCAGTGATGCTCCTCAGACCTCTGGAGAAACTAAGAAACTGGACTTCACATTTCTGTTGATGAGGACTGTGTGTTATTCACCAGTAACAATAATAACTATGGTGCTGGTGATGAAAATGAAAATAATTATGGTGATCATGATACATTTATGTTTTCTTTATTTACAGTGATTGTAATTTACTGTATGAATCATTTCAGTGCATGTCTAGTAATTTGACTTGGACGTGTTTCATCTTCCTCATTAGATTGACATATGTGTCGCGTCTACACTGCACTGGCTGCTTCAGTGACAACTAATGAATCACTCCACATTAGATGCCGCTCAAGCACTACACATCCATTTGTCTTTTAACTATAATGACAAACTGATGAATAATAATTTGATCAGAAGCCGATGATGATTACAGTGATGTGTTTGTGGTGGACTGCATATCAAATGTCAGTTTTTGGCAATGCTGAATAATCCTCACACATTTGTTAATTATTAGGGTGTTTTATAAACTCAAACAACTTCTGTACAACAGAAATATACTGTAGCTAGGCTCTGCTGTTGCTTTTCTCTACCTCCTCATTTCCATTACCCTTTACACTGTCCATCAACCTCTCCTTCCATTCCCTCACTCCTTTCTCTGAATAGCGCTACATTAAGTCCTAATAGCACTGGGAAAGACATACTACCCAATAACTGGGTCTGTGCAAGTGACATTTATCCTTCCCTTGCCTTTTAAGTGCTCCAATAAATATCACTGCAACAACATTAGACGTGATTGGCTTTGTATTCAATGCCTAAGCAAGGGTAGAAGTAGCAGTCTGCACTTCATCATCATCTACAGCTGTTTCTGTCATGGTTTTGTGCATTCGGAGTATCTTACAATCCTAATATTTGACACTGTTTTGCTGCAACCTTACTGAATGAGTGATACACTGATAATCAGTGATGTTGTGGATGTGAACATTGAAAATAAAATGGAGTTACTGATGCAGGCAGACACACACACACACACACACACACACACACACACACACACACACACACACACACACACACACACACACACACACACACAGAAAGGCAGACAACCAATCACATACGACATACATGCACAGACTGAAGTGTTTGATTTCTCTCTATGTCTGGTCCACACACACACACACACACACACACACACACACACACACACACACACACACACACACACACACACACACACACACACACACACACACAGGTACAGACACGTACACAAACATTCAGAAACACACAGAAAATTGAAGTTGCTGAAGCATAATAATACACTACGTGTTCAACATCATTAGTTGTGCCGGGTAATTAAACATCCTCCTAACAGACTTTCACAATAATATGTCAACACCATCCATCAGCTGTGCAAACATAAAACTGTGGCTTTCAGTGGGGTTCAACAACAGCAGCCAGTCAACAATCTGTTGTTAGATAATGGTTTCTCCTGTTTTATTCTAAAGACCTGATGAGAAAATGAAAATGTGGAATTATAGGTGCCAACAGTACTGTAGGTTTACTGGAATCACTGAATAACAACAACATCTGCCAACATGTCCACGTGACTTGTTCAGCCAAACCAGTAAAGCAAGATATTTCCCATTATGCAAACAGTGCTGCAGAGCATTTTAAATGACAGATGCCACCACTTCCAACATTGCCTTTCAAAGCACCTCAAAGACACCAGAACTGTATAATAACATATGAAATTCAATTCATCCTGCATTATGACAACAAGCCCAACCGTACAGGAAGTGCAGGAGCCAAATTGCGATTTGTGATGATTTTCACACATTCTTTCTTTTTATTAGTATGCTTATGTGAATGGGAGGAATGGGAGAGAGAGTGTGTGTGCAGGTGTGTCCTTGAGGAAACTGCAGGTGGAGCCTAAGGTGAAGGCTTCAGGACCAGCTGCCACAGCATCTGGGTGTGGCTGAGGAAGGAAAAAGTTTTTTGACCGTGCAGCTGCAAGAAGGAACAAGGCCTTTTAAAAAGTCTCTTTAGTTCAAAGCTTTGTTGTTATATTTTCAACTTATCTGTATTCATTCAGGCAATAAATGGTCATTGGGAAGAACTGGATCCACTTCTACTCATCTTTATCTGCATGCCAAGGCTGAAATCCAACTTAGCCATCATCAATAGTAAAGCAGCAAACTAAAGGGGTTGGCTGAAATTGCTATTACAGGAAGAGTCTACTACCTACTCAATTTGCCACAGCAAGAGCAAGGAGTCCTTCTGCCAGCGGTTTTACCCTACAGAGCCCCAATGTCAAGACAATGGAGTTGTCTGGGTCTACATCAAGACAAAATACATTAAAACAGCCTAAAACCAGTGTGACCAGCAGCAGTCGGAACTCCACCTATGTGTCGACACAGGAGGCATTAAGGCCGCCCATGTTTAGCAGAATAAACAATGATTGAAACACATAAAAGGGAGAACAAAAAGACTTGAAGCTTAAAAGTATGCGTCGGGTTGTGGCTGCGATCATAGAGAACCAGGACACACAAGCTGTTTCACCAGTGTAGACAGCTGTACACATTAATATAAAAGCCTACTGGGCTGTCAGACAAATGAGACACAGAGAAATCAAAAACACACCTGAAATCAACCTTTTTAGACATGATGTCATTCCTCAGAACAGCAGCAAGTTCTCCAAGTTTTTGGCTTATAGGAACCCAATCTGAGTGTATTCTACAGCCATTACACTGTGCAGTCAACATTTGCTTCATAATGGTAAGTTAAAGCAAATAATTCGCCTGATGTCACTTTAAACTAACAGACGTGCTGAAAGCTTTGCTAATCTCTGCTTCCAACTTTTCTTTTAAATCAAAACTACTACAAGTCAGACAAATATCAGCTATCAAGTCACAACATAAAAAAAGCTCTACCATTCCCAGATAAATGTAAAACTACTGCTACAGAGGCATTATTGTGGATATCTTCTTGAAACTTCAGAGCCACCAGTGCCTGTGGTCAACGGTCAGCATCAACTTTGAACTCACCAAACCTGGCTCTTCAAAGGAACCTTTGAACTGTCACATATTTTTTGATCTGATCTTTTTATTCCTATTCTGTTAGATGAAAAATGAATCACCACTGCACCTTCAGTATTTCACAAAACCTGCAAAAACATCAACAATAGTTGGGTCTAGAGAACTGAACACCCTGCTTCATGATAAAACCTAAAATGATGGAAAGTATCTCTCTGGGCAAATGTTCCTCACCATCTCTAGCTGAAAGTTTGAATGCTGTTGTACCTCTGAACACCCCCAGCAGTTTTCACTGAAGACATTCAGGGAGCCGGGGTTTGATGTACTTTTGGAAGAGAAGGTTACAGTGTGAATATAATACATGATTATAGCTTCTAAACAGCAAGAAATCGGGCATACCAGAGTCAAAGCTTGGCTTTCCACATGCTGTTGTTGCTTTCGTCTCTCCTCCAATCACTCTTCAAAGAGGAGCAAATAGCAAAGAATCTAATTCTTTCTTTTTGAAACAGTTCTAAAAGCAATGGTCTCCATCAGGCCTTTAATGACTCCAATTAGCATGTCAAACAGCAGTCATGTACCTGTTGGAATGGGGCCCATAAGTAATGAAGTGACACCTCTACAATGGCTTTCAGGACTTACTGGGGTGAAAGTGTGAATACTGCAGATTCCTCTTTAAACCTACTGGTAAAAAAAAGAAAAAAACTTTTGGAAAGTCGTTGCTGGAGTAAAATCACTTTTAGCTGCCACATTAAAAAGAATCCTGTCAGGCAAACAGCATGATTGGGGAGTGGGCAGACTGACGCCATGACAATGTGGAATGATTTCAAAAAGCTGTGGAGATCTCTCTGCCTCTTTCAAACTGTCAATCCTCTCAGAATGCAACAGGAATCATAACTCACAGCTTTTTAAACCATTTCTGAAGGCAGACAGCTGGGTCAGATGTTAGATATTTGAGTCCCTCCTCACTAATTCTCCAGTAAACCTGACAAAATAACTGGAAGAAGAGAAGAAACAGAGAAAGGTAGGAAGGGTTCTTGGTAAACTGAGAGGTGAGGAACCACCAATGAATATTTTTCAGTGGAACATTTTGCCATAAACCACATCTACATCTGATTGGATTCATTTCTCTAAAATGTAATGCTGCAAAGCTATGTGTTCCCACAGGTCTGTTTTCTGAGGAATATAAGTCTACAAAAATATGAGTGGCAGGGCAAATAACAACTAGAGGCTTACTGATATGTTGTCTTCAAAATACCCATGCCTATTATTGCTAATCTAGGATGCCAGTAAGTGAGATTTGTAAATGATAACCAGAGAGAGACAGAATGAGGGATGATGGAGGGCTGATGAGGCACCGCTCTGACCAAACAAAGGGAATGACAGACAGCACCAGGCTAACGTTTCAGACCATTTCCTTGGGCTGTGCCACTGGGGAATGATGCTCTGTGCTAATTCTAGCTAAAATGAAACTAATGCACTATAAAATTTGCCAGGCCCAGCACATTAATGGGCGTGGACCGCATGCAGCCCCAAATTACATTAGTGGTCTCCACAAGTGGAGCAACACAGACAATAAATACCAGAATAAATCCTCAAGTTATTCTCCACAATTAAAGGCTGAACGTATAACATCCAAAATAACACCATCACTGCCTCTACCACGACTGAAACAGTAAAACGTTCTGCATGCTGTCCTTGCAGTGAAAGGTCACTCAGTCTGTCTGGGACTAAAAATACTGTTTTCAGTTTATGTGAATCAGAACATGAGCAAAGATAGAGCTGCTTTGATCTTCAGCAGTAGCAGAGGGAAGCAACAAAGGGAGGCAGCACAACATCAAAGCAGTCTGAACATTCATCAGCCTCCCTCTGCTCTGAGACAGACAGAAAAACTGACTGAGATAGGCAGAGGGAATCCTGATCCTCTGCATCACAACAGCCGTACACATCCAGGGGGTCTCAGATGGTGACGCAGGAACACAGTCACAAATACAGGATGGACATTTGTTTGTCCACACACAGAGGAGGGACTATTACCTCAGTCAGGAGGAGATCAGCAGACATGGTCACTGTCAGTTAAACATTGCTGCTACAGCTAATGGTGAGGACTCACCCAGAACTCTCCATACTGATTCATAAACCTGTGTATAAATACACTGTATGTGAAAGAAACCATGCACTAAAAATGCACTCTAACATAATACACAACTGAAAGCACATGCAACACACACCATAGAATCTACATTTCCCACTCCAAATGGCCTCTTCAGTTTAATAGAACATTACTCTCTTTACTATTCTCATTCTGTCCCGATGCTGTTTCCTCTCTGCAGTCAGCAGCGTGAGGATAGTCGGGCCATCACAGTGTTTGCACCCTGAAGGAAAATGAAACACATCGAGCAGATATTGGGTGTGACTGGCAGCCACTGATGGCTCTGTGCATGCAGGCAGATGAAGTAATAAAGCTCTACCTATTCACCCTATTACTGCCTCACACACTGCTCTCTGTGTCTATCAGCCCTGATAAGATGCGGGGGGGTTTGAGCTGAGTCCTGGCAGCACAGCAGGACTATAAGACATGTTGGTAAAGAAAAGCAAATGGTACAGCATGAGAAGAAGGTCAGTGTCTGAAATCATCCCACAGAAGATAAAAAGCCAGAGGTGGGAGATGATATATCATCGTGATGGAGTTAAGTGGAGAGAACATTCTCATGCAAAAGTCAAAATAGCGGGTATGTGCAGTATGTTCACTCATAATATTGTGGACAAAGCTATAAATGAATAATATATATTAGTCCCAAGGCTAGAGGAAGCCATTCAGACCATCTTAGAGTAAGATTATTGATCAATAATAGTCAGAAACAGGTTCATCAACATCAAGATAAGAAGCTGGGATACTCCAGGTCTCTGACATCACAGTATGATGTTTGGATGCACAAAAACAAAACAAGATACTTCAAAAATATGTTCTAAATATATGTTTATCATCAAGAAAATATGTGCACTGGAAAAAATGCTCCTCTCAAAACAAGAAAAAAAAACTTATTTCAAAGAAGCTTTACATTGAAATAAGTGAAAAAAATCTGCCAATAGAACAAGTGAAAAATGGCTTGGTAAGATTTCTTGAAATAAGATGTGATATTTAGAATATTGAGATCTTAAAATTATCTGGGAAAACTTATTTTAAGCTCTATTTTACCAGGATTGTCAGGCTTAGGTGTCTTAACCCTGTTGTCATCCTCATTTATGGCACCAAAAATACTGTCGCCTTATCTGAAAAAAATCCAAAAATTCAGCAAAAAATTACCCAAATTTATAAAAATTTGCAAAATCTTCAGGAAGAAAATTCCTTAAAAGTTATATTTTAAAAAATCCCCAAATTTGGAAAGAAATAAAAATTTAAAAAATAAAAAAAATTTAAAATTGTAAATATTTTCAAACAATGAATAAAAATCTTCCCCCCAAAAATCCTAAAAATATCTAAAGTGATTCCATATATATCAGTAAAACTTCTCATTTTCTTTAAGAACATTCACCAAAAAAATCAACCAAAATCCAGCGAATTTCACTGGATTTTGGTTGATTTTTTGATGAATGTTCTTGAAGAAACATTTTTTTTCATTTCTTTTTTTCTCCACCAAAAAACTTTGAAAATGTGGAAGTTTTCACTGTGAAAATATATATATTTTCTTACAAATTTTTAAACTGTAAACGGGTCAATTTGACCCACACGACGACATGAGGGTTAAAACAAGATAATTTCAAGATTGTTTGACTTAACAAGATATTTAAGATGCATTGTCTTAAAGCAAGTCCCTCTATCTCACTGAAATTTCACTTGTTAAATAAATTTATCTTAAATCAAGTGGGATGAGACATTTGACTAAAATAAGACAAACAGACTTGGCGTTTTTGCAGTGTGTCTACTCAAGACCATGTAAAGCCAGTTACTGATGGTAGTTCTGTAGCAATGACTTGACTATTTTAGTTAATAAAAAGAAGAAAAAGATCCTCTTTACTGAAATTCAATCATAAAGTATTTTATGTGTAAAGGTTGTACATTAGCCATCAGTGCAGCATTAAGTGTTGTTCCATTCAAAATGAGCCCATTATACTGGAGCTGTTTTAATCTCATATTAGGATACATCGGCAGGGTTATCTGCACATTTTCCAGACTTGTGTGGGTTGTATAACATGCTTCTGCTGTGATATAGACATGGAGCAGTAATCAAAAGGCTCTCAAGAAGCAGAAGAACACAGTCACAACATCCATTTATCACCTGTCCATCATCTATGGTGTCTGTTAGTCTCAGATGAGATAAATGTGTGTAGGTGTGTGAATGATTTAGTGTGTTACAGCTTTTATTGGTTTATGTCTTTATGTTCACGTAATGCATTTAAGCATCTGTACTGTAAACAACTAGTAGCACATCTGTATTAGTAAAATGTTGTTTTATAAAGACAAAGACTTGAAAATTTCAAAAATGACAGATGAATTCATTTCATGTGTGTAACTGAGGTGGTAAAGAAAGAGGGAGGCTGGTGAGAGGGTGCCATATGAAATAGTAACAGTAAGGCAGGATATCACTAAAAGCTTCAAAATTAAATGAATCAAACAAGAATTCTACAGAATGAGAGGGGGAAAAAAATCTGAGAGTTTTCCAAAAAAATTCTTACTGTTGTATGGAGATGGAGCTCATGTTAATCATCATCTAATTAATCATGCATCCATCCATTCTCTATACACCGCTTTATCCTCACATTGATATACTAAATATCAATATTTTACACAATAAGCAAAGTTTTTCTATTCAATTAAATGTCGGGAGATGACTGAGTGATCAAGCAACTTAAACAACAAAAATGTTTGTTTCATTTCTATTTATCTGCATGTTTCATATGTCTACCACATTCACAGATTACTGCAAACTCAAAGTGGCATTATAGTGATTGTGTTCAACATTTTCATAGTTTTTGTAAACTCAAATACTTCCAGTGCCTTGAAAAGTGGTCAATTACGGGATGGCTGCAGCATTAGCCAGGACTGTTGTAGCTAAAGTTAGCTCTGGTGGTAACAGCAACATGTTTTACATTGAAGTGATCAGAAAACAACCAGGCTTTCATCCAAGCTGCCATCAGGAAGATTTTTAGAAGAAAACTTTCCTCCCAACGAGCTCAATGCGTCTCGTCTTCCTTCACTGTGCACCAAACTTTCTGACATTATTCAGTGCGCCTCCAGTGGATCTTCCTCAGACTTTTGGTTCATTAGCGCCTCCTACTGGGCTGGAGTGTTCATCAGAAGTTTTACTTATGATTACTCTCTCTCTCTATACACACACACACACACACACACACACATATATATATATATACACTTAGAGAGAGAGAGAGAGAGAGAGAGGATATTGTTAATATTATAGTCTAGATTAACACATACATTTCCAATAAATCTTTTCTGCCATATCTCTCCTCTTTCACTCTGTCTCTCTCTCTCTCTCTCTCTCTCTCTCTCTCACACACACACACACACACACACACACACACACACACACACACACACACACACACACACACACACACACACACACACACAGAAGTTAAAGTCAAACAGAACAATTTCCATACTGTACACATGCATATTCAGATTAGCCTGGAGTAGCAAGAAACCGACTTTGAGAAACATGAAAGAAGAGCTGCTTTGAACCTCCGTACTGTCAGATGATGGCACATAGAGCAGCCCTGTAGCCTGGACATGTCTACATGAAACTATACATTCTTGAGATAGGAAGACAGTACAAGAAGGAGGGCAAAGAGAGCAGGAGAGAAATGCAAGAGGTATACGGTAAGGCTAAATACAGTGGAACAACAATAACTGAGCAACATGTTGGGGTGACTGGATGTATTATGTAAGAGTGTGTACAGGATATGTTTTATCAGCACCTGAAGGATTCCTAAAAGCATGAAAAACATTTAAGACATGAAGTACTCAGAAAGCTCCTATGTTTGTTCTGTGTTTCACCCTGGTCTGCCAAACAGAAATAGGACAGAGCTGTGGCACTCTGGCAGCAGTATGTGAGTGTGTTCATATTCTTTTACACTTCAAGCCGTGGTGTGTGTTAGTCTGGAGCCTCCATGTTGTCGGTGACTAACTGTCCATCAAGTAGTGATGATCAGCGCTCCTTTCTTTTGAAATCAATATGGCATCAAGATTATTACATGCAGACAAAGGGGCACAATACTTGAACACACAATATATGATAAAAACACACTGATAGAGGCGAAGACAAGCCATCAGTTCACACAAAAACCTGTACATTTATGTATGAGACCTTAAAACAGGTTTAAAAACTGATACCAGAACATGAGAGGAGAAAAAGAAAGAGACTAGAACTAAAGAAAAACTGGGAGAAAGGTGGCTCACACTGCTTCCTCTGCTACCAGGTCAGTTTGAACCAATGTTTGTGATCTCATTCAAAATCTCTGATAAAAAACAGGAAGCGACAAGTATTAGGTGGAACACTGAGATTAGAAAGGAATGGTTGACATTCTGAGGTAACCCTATTTCAAGATACCATTTGCAGACAGCACATTCATATTGAGCTTCCACACGGACAGACAAACATGTAGATGTATATATAATATGTAATATACCTCTGAAAGTGGTTTGAGCCTCATTTATTCAAATAAAATGGCTTTCCTGGACAGCAATCACAGCCTCCCACTGCAGGACAGGATTTCTCAAAACTTTTTGTCTGTCTATGTGCATGTGCGTGCATGTGTGTGCGTGTGTGTGTGTGTGTGTGTGTGTGTGTGTGTGTGTGTGTGTGTGTGTGTGTGTGTGTGTGTGTGTGTGTGTGTGTGTGTGTGTGTGTGTGTGTGTGTGTGTGTGTGTAAAATGAGAAGGAGCAGATTATACGTGTATATAAAGTCCTTTTCCACATGTAATAATCATAATCATCATATCTGAATGAATGCACAGAAGATGCTTTCTGGGGACCCATGAGAAAAGAAAAGATGATGGCGCTTCAGAACCAGAACATATAGAATGCTAAACACATCAGTGTTTCTTTAAACCAATGCAACGAGCATCCAGGAACCTCCATCATGTTCACACATATTGGGATAGGTCTGGGTCCAGGGGATAATCTTTCATATATATATTGCACATAGTCCAAACTGATAACCAGAACATCGCTGAACTTAAAATCTGGGAATGCAAACTGAGTAAGACTTTTATCTGCTGACTCCCACCATAACAAGATTACAAGGACCTTCAAATAAGCCACTTTCCAGGGAGGGCTGCATTAAACTGAATGCTTAAATTAAATTACATTTTGCTCCTCAGCCTGAATTGAGTAGAGTGAAGAGACAATGCTGTATACTTCGCATGAATATTAACCGTTATTTCACTGCAAGAAAGACACACACACACACACACACACACACACACACACACACACACACACACACACACACACACACACACACACACACACACACACACACACACACACACACACACACACACACGCACGCACGCGCGCATGCACACACACAGCTCGGGTCTGCCATTCCCGTGGGGACTTAACATTGACTCCCATTCATATCTAACCCCTAACCCTTACCCTAACCTTAACCAATACCAAAACAATGCCTAACCCTAAAGAAACGTTTTTGCACTTTTACATTTTTTAGTAACAACAACATGGCCAAAAAAACGCTGTTGCCACCCGTGTGGACATCATTTTAGGTCCCCACCGTGAGACGAGTCCCTACCAATATAGCAAATAGTCAAGTTGAAGTCCTCACCTGTATGTATAAACACGTAGACACACACACACACACACACACACACACACACACACACACACACACACACACACACACACACACACACAGACACACACACAATTGAGGGCTTGATAGAACCATCGCTCCATCTATATCAACGTGGGCATCTACAATAACACATACTCAAGGTGATGGGAAGCTGTGTGCGTGCGTACGTGCGTGCGTGCGTGCGTGCGTGCGTGTGTGCGTGCGTGCGTGTGTGTGTGAGCATGCAGAGCAGCCTAGTACAGCACATTGGGTGACTAATGAAGCGGACAAACAATGCAGCGCTATCACACTTTCACGTGTCATGATTCATTATATGGGTGTCATTAAAAATGGAGACGCACACACGCACACACGCACGCACGCATGCACACAAACACAGTGTAAGCTCTGAGAGTAGAATGTGAGTGATGTGTAATTTGATCATGATTTGATGTTAATATATATATATATATATATATATATATATATACATATATATATATATATATATATACATATATACATGCACATATATTTTACACATATATGACGGTTCCAGTGTTAATCTGTAGTGAAGGTTTTATATGACGTGGTAATGAATACTGTGTTCAGGCACATATCTGCAACTGGTGATGCTATCATTCCAGATTCAGCTTCATATGCATCCCCTTTATAATATATTCTCTCTCTGTGCTCCATCTTGTTGCTCTTTGTTGAAACAAAACAGAAGCTCTCCATCTCTGTTTTGAAAATGGACATTCTACAATCTAATGCAATTTGTTGTTGTGTGGGCGACAGCTGATAGCATTAGTTGTGTTTGTGTGTGCACATGTTCTGTGCTCCTAGCTAAAGGTGGGCTCATCCACAGCAGTCATAGAGTGGTAACCTCTCCTGAGAGACTGAAGGTCTCTAAGTGCTCAGCTTAGCTATTGCTGCTAGGCAATCAACAGTCCCCCTGTTCACAGGATCCTCTGAGCTAACGGTATTATCAAAGCATGATGCTGTTAGGAAACTCACCACAGTCCTCAGTACTCAAAACACACTCAGGACTGAATCTTTTTCTACTGTCAAGGGCATTGACATGAGCAGTCACACACTTTGAAACCACTGATAGACCTTCTGCTGATGCACGCAGCTAAGAGGTAGTAATGTCCCAGAAGTTTTCTCTGCATTCATGACTAGTCAGCTGTGTTTTAATGCTGCAGCCAGATGGATTTCTTTTAGGTCCATAAGGGGACATTTGGGTCAGTCCATGTCAGTTCAGACAGAGTTCATGTTGCTGTGTGGTCTCAGATCCGTTAAATCTTCAATCAATCATCAATGAATAATAAAAAAAAAGTACTACGAAACATTTGGCTTAAACTTGACAATTTCATATTTTTGCCACACCTGTGAAAGTGTCTATTTTGAAAGGAAAAAGTCTTTGCTGGATTCAGTATCTCCAGAGTCATGATATTTCAAGAGTCTCCAGCAAATCAGATACAAATGACCAAAATGCTCCAGAAAAAGTCACATTTTTTTTTAAAAAAGCACAAAATGAAAATGTTGTACCTTTTAGCCTGGATACATAGAAAGCCTTAAAACTAGTCAAAGTAAAATGTGTGATTAAAGTGTAAATTCCAAAACCATTTATCATAGAATTTGATTACTGAGCGGCTATGGTGCATCAATAACAATTTCAGTGTTCAAAGCCAACAGCCAGTGGAGGAAAACAATGTGTCATCTATACAGTCCAGCTGTGAGGGAAATGAGGAGCCAGCTTGTCTTTTATGAGATGCAAACACACACTAATTTAGAACCACCCAGAAGAGAAGCCCGGCTGATTTTTACACAGTTGAGATAAAGAATGCGATGTTGACACAGCTGCCTTCTGACCTCGGAACAGAGATTACTAAGAAGTACAGAGTCAGGGACTTACTGATGATAAGAAACGTGTAGGAATAAAGTGGAAGCCATAGAAATGTTATAAGACTATATGATCACAGTCAGAAATGTACAGATTGGGCCTGTTCTTATGAAAATCTTTGTCCATTCCATTTCTGTTAAATGCTTACATGAGAAGCTTGGACATCTTCAGGTTGTCCCGGCAACCTGGAAAAGGACTGAAGGCAGAACTGAAGCTACATCACTGTGATCTAAGCTTCATGTCCTTCAAATGAAGGTGATCTCTACAGTTATCTCCTGTCCAACTAGGGGAACAACAACGCTGCAGGTGTCCAGAGGTTCTGCTAGAGATGGCAGAAAAACGTGAGATGGAAGCACGGGTGGTTTTTGTGCACCTGGTTCATTGGATTTGTGTGGGGGGGATCAGCTTAACACATCTTCAATCTGTCACTTCTTCATCCTCACCTTTCTAACACTCTAACTCCAGTAAAATAACCAGACATCCATTATCATGTTTGATAAGCAGCTGATTTTCTTGTCTTGTGAAATCTATTTCTCTATTTCCTCTTTAATGCATTCACTTCAAAAGAAGTCTTCTAAAGAAGGCACACTTGTATGCAGTAATATGCCAAACAAATTCAGATTTTCAGGCTTTTTAACTTCATTGTAGGTATTCCACCTGTCTCTGTGTATGCATTTCTCTAAGATTCATTAAGTTCTGTATTATCAAAGTGTTTTCAGCAAAGCATCGGTGTCTTGCTAAATACTACACTGAATACCACATTTAAAAAGCAGAAGTAAAGGACACTTTGATTTTAGAGGAAAAATGGACTTTCAAATATTTCAAATATTTCTGTCTTAAAAATAATTTGTACATGAGGTGGTGACCATTTTTGGTCTGAGATAAGAGCTGCTGTGGTTTCACACATTAGCAGTGTCTCATGAAACAAACCTGTCATTTTACTCAGCTCTGTTGTGCCTTGTACAACTATTTTTCTGTGGACTTAGAAAGTATAATTTGACAAGAAAAGAAGGCATATGTGTTCTGCCACCTGTCTTAACTCTGCTGCTACTGAAAGGAACTGTCAAACAATCATCTCCGGAAACAGGATTCAGAGTTGCTCCAGCAGCTAAACACTGACAGCAGTGACATCCTAGGATTGATCTAGCTCATGATGGCTGTCTTCTAGCCCTGTGGTACAGCCTGGATTAGAACTCACTCTGTCACTGTGTTCTCTTCCCTGATGGAGGGGTAAAAGAGAGAAAGCCAAAAGTCATGAGAATGTTAAAAGACACTGAGTGAAACAGGAGTTAGGCAAAGCTGGACATGGTGAGAGCCCAGAGGGATGAAGTAAGACATAATGAAATGTCTGTTAAGAGAAAGATCAGAAATAAGAGGTGAGAGACAACCAGTAGGATCAAGAAGATGCAGAGAAGAGTGAAGAGTGTAAGAGAGGTGTGAATTCAGTAAAAACAGACTGCTATTCCCATCAAACAACTATTTCCAACACAGTGAAGATACCTAGGCTGTAGTTACTCTTTTAACTATCATACACTCCTGTGAACCAACATAACACTGCATAGTTGCGACTTTCACCAAAGGGATTCAAGGCCTTACAGTAACAGAAGTCCTCTCTGTACTGAAAGCCCGACATGCTCAGTGTTTGTGTATGCAGTTTACCTGGACAGCATGATTGATTAAGCTGGTGAGCAACTGGAGTCGGACAATTGAGCGTGAGGGCAAGAAGGGAGATGAGTCATGGTGAAGGCTCATGCCTGAGCCTGGCACTAGATAAATGGGCTCAGATGTGTGTACACACTGTGTGTTGGGCATGTGTGTGTGTTCTGTGTATGCATGTATGTGGCTACACATAAAAAATACACTCCTGCACACTCAGATCAAGTGAGAGGCTATTCTTTCTGTTCCTACTCTGCCTTTGGAGGAGTGAGATGAAGGCGAAGGGGACAGGAGGAGGTGGCGTACTGTTTCCTCTCGACGTGCATTATGAATGATGTTCGATCAGCAGCTCTCTGATGGCTTGAAGGAGGCCCGCTGGGGTTACCTAAGACTCTGTATTTGTGTCTGTGAGCAGCATAGACTGTGACAGAGGAGTCACCAGGGTCACACCTGCTCAAACATGCACAGATAACAGCAGCACTTTTATGCTCATTCACTATCTTTAAGTACAAATCAATGAGGATGTTACTAGTGACTACATTAGGTTTTCATGTCCACCATAAAACAATGGCAGTTTTAACCATGAGGCGTTAGACAAAATCCTCATGAACAGCTCCAAATCCCTGTTGGATTGGCTTTTATTCAGAGCTACTATGTGGGTCCATAATCATATGCACCTACAGAATACACAGTGTTCAAATCACAAGAGCATCCTTTGGTAACTCTAACAACACGATGAGGGCCTCTCTATCACCATGGCAACTCGACAAACACAAAACCCCATTCATAGACAAGGATATGAGTGAAGTGGAAGTGATAGTTCTATATTCTTTCACACTGTAAGCTGAGTTCAGGCACAGAAGAGAACTGCATTTCACACCTTTAGTCACTGCTGATTCTTTACAAAGCTCTCTTATAGAAACCAATACGCTGCTGTCTTGTTCTAACACACTCATCGCTTCCAATCAAGTGCAACCTTCCAACTCTTTCAGTTTTACCGTTAGCACAGCTCCAAAAAACTCCTCTAAACCATGATGATGGGAAAACTAAAATCAATTTTTTGGAAGTTTTTCTTCATTAAAGATTTTTAGATTGTTGCCAAGTGTCTGTTAGTGCTGTATATCAAATATAATGTAATTCAAGACACTATTTTAATTGGGATAAACACTTATATTAAACTACAGGTAAACAAACATTTGTGTGTTTAACTCTCAGACAGTTAACTCCAGTAAAGTTTAACAGTGATCTAATCTAACTTAATCAATTAATGGGTCAAACATAATTGTGTCATCACTTAAGGCAATTTTAAAACAAAAATTCAGAACATTTGATGCTTTCATGTTCTCTAAGGAATGTGCTACCTTTCTTCTAAAGGTAAATATTTCAATACCTGATGACCAGCGACATTCATTTATCCTGTGTTATGTGGTAAATATGATAATACACTAATGACAGTGTCCTGATGTTTCTCCAGAAGAAAAATCACCTATTTCATGTCATCTGTGCTGTTTCTGACACAACATGTCACCTTACTGTGTGTTGCATGAATCCATGTGGATCATGTTAGGGTTCCCCGGTGAGATGACCTATTGCCTTAGGGCTGACCTCACCAACATCTCCACCAGGTGAGCTGCTGCTGCTATGAAACATCAAAGTGTCTAGTTATAAACTGAAGGATCTCATCCAATATTAGTAAAGTCTTCATGTGTTAGTTGAAATAAAAAAAGAACTACTGCATTTTAATCTGTGAGGCTTTGAGCAGAACTAAACTTCTACTCTTTCATCTGAAATCAACACATATTTATTGTTCATTTTATTGCTTTACTGTCGCTTCTTTTCAGTCAACAAATTCCATATTCCACACATACATCAGCTATGAAGGGTTTGAAAGCGACCGAAAACCAAAGTAAACAACAGGTCAGTTTGAAATGTAAGTCTGAGAAGAACAGTTCCAAACAGAACATGAACCTCCCGTAAGTCTCCATCTTCCCCTCCGTAGACTCACTCAAACTAAAAGCCTTTCTTAATGCATCACAGGTGAGAAAATATGTTTCTTTCAAACCATAAACAAGAATGCAGCTGAATAGAAGCAACATTTTTGGGGGTATAGGGTTGTATTGTTTGCATTCCTGTGCCAGGCTCTTCCACCCCCCCACCTACAACACTTTTACTTTATATTTATAAAGTAAATGATCATATTAGTCATTACATGAAAAACTGGCAGACTACAGTGCTACGACATCTTAGTTAGTATGATCATTTTTCTTTGGTCTATAATAGGAGGGTATATTCCACCCACCCCTCTGTATCTGCTGTACAGCAACCTGCTGTGAATGTTTTTTATTCCAGAGCCTTTAACTGTGTGTTGTTACCATGGTAGACTCTAGTTGACATTACCACTGTGACAGAAATGACAACACTTCTGTAATTCTATATACAGGGTTACAGCGTTTTACAAGATGCTGTTGTATAGCAGGTCGGTGGTGTGTGTCTCTACATCTCCAGTATAAACAGTGGAAAGTAAAATGTACAGAGGGGAGGGCTGAGCTGGCAGACATCTCCTCACCAGCATCACTAGAGAGAGGACAGCTGGTGCCATCACTCTGTGTTCCTCCTGTCTTATTCTTTCACAGTACATTGAGAAACACACTTTCTGACGGTCACTGTTTCATTCTGTGTTTATTCCTCACTCTTCAGAGTTGTGCTGTTAACCTGCTTCTTCACAGTCTTGCCCTCTTTTTTCCTCTCAGTTTGCTTCCAGTCCTTTCCTCGCCCCCCTTCCTCTCCATCTGCTCTGGTGTCTGTCTACAGGTGGAAAATGTCCAGCAGACGCTCTGGCCACAGCCCAGGGAGTTGCTCATTTTATGACCATGGCAGCTCTTTATCGCCATGGAAGCCGTCTATCATTGTAGCAAACAGCATCCTCTTACCTTGTCCTGATCCACTTGGCATTTGTGTAGACACAGATACACTCTTGTCACAGGAGAGAGTTCTCTGAGGGTTTCCCCCATTTGCCCTTTTCAAAGTACAGTATGTCAAGCAGATTCAGGGCAGGTCTATTGAAAATCCTGGTACTTCATGAAAAAGAGCAGATGGTCATTCAAATTGTTTTTGAACTCATTCAGTAGTAATGTGATACAGCAATAGACTAGTATTCTTCAATTAAATACAATCTGGAAACAGGCCAGGTGTACCATACTACATTTTTCTAAACTTCTGTGCTCATCAAAAATAACAATCTGGCACTAAAAAGTTGCTGCAACATGAACACATGAGAACTCAGACAAAAACATGAGCTGTTGGTGCCAATCAATCCGTACATAGCACAACAAGAAACAAGGATCAAACACCTAACTTTACATTCAGATGCACACAAATGCATATCATAGTACCTCCACTATCCCCAAAACAGACACTGGGCAGAGCATATGCTATCCAGACTTCTTTTTCTTCGAGAAAATTAAATTCCAATCTCGAAACACAAAGTGCACATCTACTAACTTTCTACTCTGATACAACTCTGTTTCTGTTACATTTCTGTGATTCCATCACAATCATCTCTTGCACTCTGACACACACCAGTATCCTCCCAAACATTCAAAGATACTGTGTAATCTACACACCAGAGAATCATCACCCATATCCATCTAATGTACCAGCCAACAGGCCAGAAGCAGGTGTATGTAGAGGTGGTAGAGGTAGAGGTAGAGGTGTATCCTCTACTGCATCAGCACAGCTAACAAGCTCTTTGTTTTCCTACCATCTTTTCGGTAAAGGTCAATCTCCACTTTCCTCTCCTCAGAGCCCAGCAGGGCCTGCGCCATCTGGGCGATCGCCAGTCGCTTGGTGTCAGGTCCATACAGGAAGTTACATGTGCACGGCTTCTGCATGATCTCAGCACGCGAGTAACCACACATGTGGCAGAAGCCATCGTTGCAGAAGATGATAGCACAGTTCTCCACTCTTGCATTGGCAATGACAAATTTACGACCTGTGGGAGGAGAGAGAAAAACATCTTCTACATTAATTCAGTCTTCACAGCAACACACAACAGAACAAAACAAATGACTGCACGCAGCAGTGAAAAGTTCCAACATAGTACAGTTATTCTCACAGGATAAAACTGCATAAGGCTTAGTTCCTCTCAATACTTAACATCATAGGTGGTAAAACATTATTATTATTATTCTCTTATGCTTATCTTGTAAGTAAGTGATGCTGTGACACCAAGAGAACATCTGACTGCCATCTGTGACTAAGAATATTTTACTGAAACAAAGAACACATTTGGATTTTGCTGTATGCAGGCCAACAGGTGCTTTTTTTCCAAACTAACCCGCAATCTTCTGAGCAGTTACATCACATCGACAGCGACTAGCCAAAATGTTCTGACCACTGACAAGTGAACTGAAGAACATCCATCATCTTCTTGTAATGCAACGTTCTGCTGGGAAACCTTGAGCCCTGACATTCATGTGGATGTTTGACATGTACCACCCCCCTAAACACTGCAAGTCAAGTAACCCCCAGCCCCCATGTTGACAACAGTCCTTGATGCCAGTTTCCACCCTCAGCAGGCCAATGCCAATGACACATCACAAAAACTGCTCAGGAGTGGCCCGGGGAACATGGCAGATCTAAGTTGTTCACCCTGGTTCAACACTGCCCAGATCCAGATCTTACTGAGCATCTGTGGAATGGTCCAGGACCAGCCTGATCTAGGTAGGTCCCACCCTGCCACCCACACGACCCACAGAATTCACTGCCATCATCCCAGTACCACAGGACATCTCCAGAAGTCCTGAGTCCATGAACCACTGGGTCAGAGGAGTTTTAGCAGCTTAAAGGAGATTTTAGGCAGGTGGTCTAACTTTATGTCTGATGGGTGTATCATGGTGTTTTGTGTGAATATAAATAAAGCTTGAGGCATCAAGAGACAGACAGATAACCAATCAATTAATCAATCAAAGTTTATTTATATAGCCCAAAGGGTGACCAAAGTGCTTCACAGTAAAAAACAAGAAAGTAACTTACAAACATTACAGTAACTTAAAACAGGGTAAACAATCACATTCGCACTCAAACCTACAGACAAATTTAGAATAATCAATTAACCTCAGCATATTTTTGGACTGTGTCAGGAAACCGGAGTACCCAGAGGAAACCCACACATGCACAGGGAGAACATGGAGACCCCATGCAGGAAGATCCCAGGAAGGCTGGGACGTGAACCGGGGATCCTCTAGCTGCAGTCCAGGAAAAATATTCTAAATATAATAAATATATCAATGTAAGTTCATATAATAAGTTAGGAGGAAAGCTCTAATCCTGAAATGACAGTTGCAATCTTGTCAATGTAACACCGAACAGGTGGACTCTGTAAGATTAACAGTTACAGGATTCCAGTTAGCTTTCGCAAGTCAAGGGGCTGATTCCAGTTAGCTTTAGCAAGTCAAGGCTGATTCCGGTTAGCTTTACCATGTCAAGGGCCTGATTCCAGTTAGCTTTAGCAAGTCATGGGGCTGATTCCAGTTAGCTTTACCAAGTCAAGGGGTGCATATTGGATACTTGCACGGCTTGTTAGGAAATCTTTTTGGGATGGAGTCATTGATTTTTAATGGTATTAGCAACACCCATGCTTCTTCTGTCATTCTAAATCACAAATTTCAGCTGCAAAAAAAAAAAGGAGACAAAACTTCTCAGTCTCAACATTATGGGCCCAAAACAAGGAGAGGAAATGCTGAATAAAATGTCAATGTTTTAAAGAAGAAACCTTCTATTATTTTATGAGGCAACAAGATAATGCATTCATGTTTCATTCATCCATACACTGCAAAAGAATCACATTTTTACCGGCCCTGTTTTTACATACATACACAAGCCCAGCTAACCGGAGGAGGGACAAATATTACCTGCACATTTAGCTAATATATCACCGGTGTTGAAGTAGCTTCAGCTGGCAAAGCTGATGAATCTGGGCTAACAGGTTGTAAAGTTATTCAGTATGTTACAGTGTCAAATCCAACACAGCCTGGTGCTAAACACTAAAAACACCCATATTCACCTTCTGGGAAAAAAAACAAACATTTTGACCTGTTTGAATATTGGATAATGTGTCAGCTACAAAATAAGATGAGATAATAAATAAGATTTGAAAATAAGACTTTCAAAATAATATAGAAGTAACACAAGTCTTTGCAACAAAAAGAGTAGAAAAGCAATAACAACAATAATAATAATAATAATAACACTACTCTCATGAGCAAATCACACCAAAAATACAAGTCATTTATGACTGTATTTACCCTATTATTAAAAAGTGATTTTATTATGTTTTTTGTGGTTAGCAATACTATTACAAGATTTCTTTTTTCAGTCATTTAACTGAATGTTGACTGCATATGTGTTTATTGCAGTATTAAGCCTAAAAAGCTGCTGCAATCTCAAAGATCAGTCTAATAGTAGGACCCATTCAGCTCCATGGCCTCTGCTCAGTGATGATATGGATTCACTCAGGAGCTGCTCTTCAACACACACGTACAGATCCCCTACTTTGTGTGTAAGCAAAAAGTGTGTGGTTTGTGCGTCTCATGATTGTCATAAAGGAACACATACAAGCAATATATGTGTGCAGACCATCTGCATGGAGTGTGTTGATACTGTCAGGGTGACAGACGGCCTCCACTAAAGAGCACTAGGCTTCTGAAGAGCCTCAACGCTCCTCGTTGCTTTCACTCATAAATAGTCATGTGGATGGTTGGAGGGAGGAAGGAAAGGCTGGTGACAGCAGAGACAGCAGGAGGGCTGGATGAGGATGAACACATGGAGGGAATGGGATGGTTTAAAAAATGACAGAGAAATGGGAGATATATTGAGAAAAAGGATGAGAAGATCGAAAAGAAATTAAACAGAGCTAAAATAATGACTGGACAAAGATTGGGGAAAAAAGATGAGACAGGAGAAGTGATATGTCCAGAATAAGAGTACATTTGTTAGTTTACTGTCACTCCTCAATTAGGTTTCCTAATCTGAGTATCTGGGTGGACTTCCTGCCACTCATTGCTGTTTACAGTGAAAAATCTGTTCTTGCACTGAGGACAGTTCAACTAATGTTTCCAGTAAAAGGAAATGAAGGAGGGAAAAGCACATATCATGTTCTCCAGCCCAGTAAAACCTAAACTGCAGAGTGTAGATTCACATAATTGTTGTTTTATTGTGCTGTTTTATGTAGAACAGGAACATTTTTATTATTCAGATAAAGCACATGTGTGTCGTATTTAAGCTCTAAAAGGTAACACCAGTGATTACTTGAATTACATTTGTGTATTTTAATTATATGTCCATGTCTTCTGTTGAATTAACTCATGTATTTTGGATATTGTACAGAATTTAGAGCTATAAAGTATAAGCAGTACAGGAGATGTTTCTGGAAACTGGATGCTGGGCTCAACTTTTTTCTGAGTTTCTTGGTGAGTTGTTCGACTTCTCACCAATGATTTAATCTTTCACATCTTCATTTTGGCAGGCTATTATTTCATCCATTGCATTCTATCCCAGATTTCACACAGGCTAACTGCTAGTCTACAACTGAAGACAGTCAGCAGATGTCCAGATGTTCTCTCTGTTGGCATCACACTGAATATTAACAGTGGAAACCACACTCAGTGCCACCATGATATTTACTCTGTGTTGAACTAATATGTTCTCTCCATGTCCATTTTATGACTGTGTGACATCATGCGTTTCCACAGTCTCTGGCCTTGGCTAGAAGAGCTCAGAATGTCATTTAGTTTAACAGTAAGTTTCTCATTGTTTACATGTTGCAGAGACCAAACCGATTTCCCATTTCGTCACAGCCTCACAACAACACAGGACATGAAATGATTAACACCACTTAGAGAAGAAGAGAACATGGCTTCTACTAACAGCCTGGATGCTGTCCAAAGCAAGAAGAAAAACATAAGAATCCCCTTTTCAAATAGAAACTCACATCTCAGTGCTGCTATAAAGGGGGCTGTATTAAAAAGTATGTACTCTTACTGATCTAGTAGAAATAAAATCTGCTGAATGCTGATTTTAAACTCTTTCCAGTCCATCAAGTGAGTTCACAGCTGTTTATTTTACCTCCTTGTTTCAAACATTTTTCCTCATCGTTGTATTTGCCTTCTTCAAAAAACAGTTGTAGAGTTTCCACAATTACTCTGATTGTTGTTTGTTCTCTGAAATTAAATCTTTATTTTCCTGGGTGATTTCCAACCCAGTGGCTGACAGATTTGCACAGTGAAAGCAAGGCCTATAGGGAGCCAATCTAAATGCAGATGGAACCATTAAAGTGTGCTATCAACATTTACTTCAGAATAACAAGTTAGACCAAAAAACTATTTAATCATTTGCCACTATAAAATAAAAATAATCTGTGTAAAAAACCAGTCTGTCTTGTGCTTACCTTTTTTTTCTAACAAACGCAGTTTCATTTATCCCTAAATAACAGTTTATTCAGGGGTGACAAGCTAGCAAAAAATAGACCAACCCAGTTTAAGGGCTTCACCGTCGTCTCGTAGCTAGAAGATCCCTGGTTCACGTCCCAGCCTTCCTGGGATCTTTCATGGAGTTTCCATGTTCTTCCTTTACATGTATGAGTGTTGTCCAGGTTCTCCAGCTTCATAGCAAAAAAAAAACATCCATCCATTATCTATACACCGCTTTATCCTCATTAGGGTCGCGGGGGGATGACCAACACTCACAGCATTAAGACGATGCACAGCTCAGTATATCAGTTTTTTTCTTGTGTTATTACCGGTAAGAACTACCGCTGGGTTTTCCATCCATCCATTCTCTATACACCGCTTTATCCTCACTAGGGTTGCGGGGGGTGCTGGAGTCTATCCCAGCTGACTCGGGCAAAGGCAGGGGACACCCTGGACAGGTCGCCAGTCTGTCACAGGGCTACATATACAGACAAACAATCACACTCACATTCACACCTATGGGCAATTTAGAGTATAAATAGCCAGAGCACCCGGACAAAACCCACGCATGCACAGAGAGAACATGCAAACTCCATGCAGCAAGATCTCAGGCCCAGGCCGGGATTTGAACCAACATACTTCACAGTGTATTCACATCCCAAAATATTACTCAGATGGCTGCATCTCTTAGTCAACAGCATCATTTCAAAACAGGTGGATCATAAGGCTGAGAAAGTGGAAATTTAAGGAGATCTGGGATTTTTTTCTAAAAGTTGCATTCAGTCCATTTTTGTCAACCCAAGTTTTAACAAAGATAACAGTTGCTCAGAGAGTCTCCAAACACATTACAAAACCACTAACAAGGCAACATTTGAAGCAAGGCTTGTCTATTATAATGAGAACAAACTAGTGAGAACACTGAAAGTTATTTTTCAGATTGCATATGGGGGTTCTTAATCACAGGAGTTTCAGAAATAGAGTCATGAAGATCACATTTTCCTTGGGAACATAAATAACTCAACAACAGACTATTACACACAGTAAGTCTTTTTTTTTTTTTGAAAAGGAGTCCTTACACTTTTGGTAATTTTCATCTTGGGATATTCTCACTGAGGCTATCCTGTGATAAATCTCTGTCAAGGACTTCAAGCTGTGAAAAGGAAGTTGCTGCAGTGAGATTTCGTTCCTGTAATTGCTTTTTGCTCAGACTTTAAATCAAAATACCGTATGCCAAAAAAAAGCAACAAAAAACAGGTTCAGGCTTTAGAAAAAGAACTTTAAAGCTGCTGTCCGGAGTTTGAATCGCAGCGTCTCCTAAAACACTGGTGGTCCCACCCTCCCTCCCTGTGATTTCGCCCCTTTATTTGTGCACGCGCGCAGTACATGAGAGAAGTGCCCGGAGTGTTGCAGCATCTCGCCTGTTTTGCTGTTTTCCCCTCTTCTACATTTAGTAAATAATAAAGGAATTACGTTAGAATGCTGTATTGAGTCTAACTTGTCCTAATACCAAAATAACATGAATCTGCTAGGACGAACGAGTAAAGTTTCAATATGTGATTGTGTATCCCTCTCGATGACGTTGTTTATCAAACTTAGTGCATTTACGCGTGTATATGTGTTACATTGTTTATTTATTTCTCTCTAGAGATCAGAATTGCATGACTCCTCTGACGAAGAGTATGTCCCAGACGCCCCAACATCTTCCTCCAGAGGTCGGGCATCTAAACGAAGCCGTCAGGCGGGCTATGGAGGCCGTGGTCGGGGAGCAACGCGAGCACCCCGAGCCAAAAAACGTCCTGCAGTCTCTTGGCCTGACAAGCCGTGGGATTGGTAACTTTTCTGGAAGTTGTTGAGCCCTGATGCTCTCTCCTCCACAAGCAAAACAAATGTGCGCGCGGTTGCGTAGTGCGTAGCTCGCCCACCTCTGCATGGGCTTGCTTGCTGTGCGCGTAACCGTTGATTGACAGCATGACAAAGCTGAAGCTCGAACTTGATTGGTCGGCAGCAACCGGCGCTTTTTGGAATAACATGGGGGTCTATGAGAGGAAGGCGGAGCTCAGGAATAAATTTTCATATCGCGTTATACTAACTTTATATTATAGTATCGAACTAGACTAACACATTTAAGCTTTGTTAAAAAATGATACATAAATTAAAAACAAACAGATACTCCGGACAGCAGCTTTAAGTATTGGTGAAGGGTAAAGTATCTTTCTCTGGTATGTCAGAAAGGGAAGGACCAGGTGACAGTAAGAACCGAAATGCCAACACAATTAAGAATTATTTAAAAAGTGCTTTCCATCTTAGTTAATTCAAGCAAAGGTGCATATAATCAAAACAAGGGAAGCTCTCAGAGAGCAGTACTCCTCCAAGGCTGCTCAGTCCTTGTATCGTTTCTGATGGATAAGTCCTGATAAGTCCTCAGCGTTGGATTTGTAGTAGAATCACAATCATGTGATTGTCAGCAGGAAGTTAACATAGTGTTCCCTTGTCATGGTTACAGTGCCGCTGTGCTGCTATCTCGCAATGATTCAGAAATCTTTACCAATCCGTGGATCCAGACTATAAGCTGCATCACTGCCAAAATCTAATCACTTGGTCCTTGAGTCATTTCTGATCTTCCCTGAAAACGTCATCAAAATCCGTTAACCCGTTTTTGACTAATGTTGTGGACAGACAGACAGACAGACAGACGTACAACGATTGTCATATAACTCCTCCATATTCCTTGGCAGAGTAATTATAATACATATGCAATATCTTAGGGTCCCACATCAGAATCAGTTCATGACTCAGTCATGGAGGGCTGGTAGAGTCAGACTTTCATTCCAGAGACATGGACCCTCCTACAGAGTGAAGAGTTCATCAGTAGAATCAGGAGGGGCTTGTTCTGGATTGAAATCCTGCTGACCAATGTGATCGGCCACCACTACACTGCAGAGCAGCTGTATGTGAAATCACATCCTTATCCATTCCATCAAGATCCAGATAAAGACGCGCTTTATTGCCTCTTGGGGGGATTTGTCTTAAATGATAGACATATATAGCAGCATCCTGACAGTCACGGATGGGCTAAAATGCCAAAGTTCACAGAATAAAGAATGTGCCTTCATACAGTCATTGAATTAAGTTTTTTTTTTTAAAGGAAAAGCTAATATAAATTTAAATGGAAACAGTTTCTCACCAGCTAATAAACTAATAGAAATATAAAACATGAAACATTACTCCTAGTATATAAAGAGACCTTTCATAGGCATTGAATTCTGAAAAAAATTCATACACAGTGGAATAGTCATGAGCACATGGTGATAATGTATATAGAGAATCAATGTACAGTACAGAAACAAGGACGGTACATGTCACAGCTGTGATGTGCACAATAAATAGAGGGATAATGTCCACTGAAGATACAGGCTGAGCCACCATTCATTTAACAGACAGGTCCACTACAACTACTGAGTAGGTATCCTTTATGAAGAACTAGTGGACCCCTTTAACCACAACTGAGTATTGAGGACATACAGTGTCATGATTGATGTTATGTGAACAATGTCTGCCTTTCCTGCTCCAACAGGCCGCTGCTATTAGGGAGTATCGATGCTCTACAAGGTTTAGTAATGTGTCAAAGTAAAATCCACATTAATGCTGAAAAAAGTCTTCCAGATGCTTATGCTGCCCATTTTTCCTGCTTCTGACACATCAGCTTCCAGACCTGTCTGTCCACTTGCTGCCTAACATGTCCAACTCGCTGACACTCTATTGAGCAAACCCATGTTATTCCCTTCACCTGTCAGCAGCTCGAATGATTGGTGTCTCTCTGCTGACTAAATTTTAAATCATCAAACACTTCTGCCGGTTTCATCTAATTTTGCTTCCCTTTGATTGTCCTGCTATATCTTTATTGAGTCAGGGAAGTTTAACAGTACAAGAGTTGCTTACTATATACCTGATTAATCCTCCTGTCAGAACCTTTCTCTACTCACTGCCACCATTTAGGAAGAAGGTAATGTGTCAGGAGTTGTTCCTTTGATCAATGAATGAATGAATGAAATTAAAAGTCTGCACACTGGGCTCATTTTTCTAGCGAAGTGTTCTTCATTAAACTTGATTATGAAAAGGTCCCAGCATAGGAGTTATCCTTTAACAAGGAAGAGGGCAGAGAGTCATTATTCCTGGTGATTTGTGTCTAAGAAGCCGTTCACAGACGTCATGTGGAGCAATTTCCCTGCTGAAACTGTGATTCATAAGTCGCTTTATAGCCACTGGCAAGACGTTTGTCTGCCACACTGACACTTCTGAACACTTTGCTTCTTTTTGAAATCAACTTTTAGCCAATGGGTAAATCTCTGAATCTGACTCTTTGTGCATCCCAGTGTTGTGGAGGAATGATTCTGTCTGAGCAGTTATGTTAGAAAGAGTTTGTAGACTGCAGCTAAAAGATTTATGGATGTTGAAAAGATGTTTTCCTTTATGTGGGATTTGTAGGATATTACTGTCCTGATTGAGTGCACTGCTTTGTGTGTCTCTGTGGGTGTCGTGTTTACTTTCTCGGCCGCAGAAATAACAGATGATGATGGATCAAACACAAACTTGGAGGGAAGAGAATAAGGAGGGAGTGGAACAAGAGAGACAACACAACACGACCCTGTGTTAAAAATACAGAGACAAAGCGTGTACTGCATCGGCTCATAAATAAAAGGCTTCTAATCAGAGACCAGTGGAGCAGAATAGAACAAATAAACTCATCTAGCATTCTGGAGAGGATCAGGACTCACTGACTGGCCTTCTTTGTAATTCCAGATCACAACCATATCATGTAGGTAGGTATAGATTCAGAATATGAAATATGCAAGCATTTTTCTAGCAGTACTACATCAAGATTTCTATTTATTTATTTATTTATTTTTTTATCTCAAGAATTCTCTCAAAGAGAAATACTCATCATCAGGGTGGATGAATGGGATTGAACCAAGAAAAACCTCAGAGCATCGATATCTATTAATGGGAATCACAGTGTTTTACAATGGGATTGTATTTCTGTGCCTCTTAATAAAACATTGTACCTAACTAATAAGCAGTCTCACCAGCCAAACATCACTCAAGCCATTTAGTGTAAACACTTTATGCACAAAGATTTTTTTTTTCCACTAACAGTGTTAATGAACAATGAGGGATTTATTGTGACAGTTCTGATAATATCTTGCTTCTTTTCTCTCCCCTCCAGGTGTTTTCCTGTCTGTCCTCTCTCCTGCTTGGTCTTGGTGTATGACTGCATGTATTCTAATGGGACTCGGCTTGGTCGACCTACTTTCATCAGACACACCTGAGGTTCATCATCCAACGGAGCGTCTGCAGAATATAAACTCTGGTTCAGTTCTTCATTCCTGATTGTTCTGCCCGCTCATGCAGTAGCAGCTCTGCTACAGGTTTCTACTTCTCTCTCTGCTCATTTGCTTCGTTTATTCCTCCAACAACAGGTCACCAGTATTTTGCTGAATCCATAGTTCCTCTCTTCTGTCAGCTCATCTTAGCCACTCACCTAGCTGACTTAGCTGGAAGTGCATCTGGATTGAAGCGCCCACCAGGATACACCTTTCCCTCCAAACCTCCCTCTCCTTCTTCAGAAACTTTAAAGCACACGAAGCAGATCGAAATCATGGTTGTTGATGACAGCCACAGTGATGCAGATAGAATCTTTTCACTGGATGGTGATGGAATAGAAGAGGTAGAAAGCTTCGCGTTTCTGGGTTCGGTCATCAGTGCAAAAGGGAACTATACCAAGGGATCAAAAGAAGACTAGCAAGTGTCATTCAAAACATGACCAAGCTATGGAAAAGTAAACTTCCTTCATCCCTCAGAGTCAGACTACTGAGATCAGCAGCCGTTGCAGTGGCATCAAATGGCTCCAAATCCTGTACTATGAAGTCATCAGATAAACAGAGATGGATTCTTTTGAAATGTGGTGCTTCTACAGGATCCTGAGGATATAATGGACAGACAAGAGAACAAATGTTTCTGTACTCAAGTCGAAAAAAACACCAACATCATCGCAAGGAAACTCGGCTACTTTGCTCATGTTCCTAGACATCACTGCCTGGAGAAAACAATCATTCAAGGGATGGTGAACAGAAAGAGAAAAAGAGGTAGACCTGCAGCGAGGTGAGGGGACGACATCAAAGAGATCATAGGAACTAGAGCTGCTGTTGACCGTAGATGCTGGTGTTCTGTCATTGGAACCACACCAGCTTTTACTTCTGCTATAGGATTTTAGAAGAAGATATTATAATTACACCTAAAGTTCTACTGCCCAGGGCTACAGGGATGTACCTAGTCTTTAATATAGCAACAGAAGTACTCTGAGTAAAACTTTACCCTCCAAAACCTTGACAGAGCTCAACATCATATCAGTCAAACTAACTGTTTGACCTTTAACTGGAACTCTCTCCACACTTTACTGAACCTACTGAACCTCTTGACAGCAAATCCTGAATTTCTCCATTTCCTCCTTTTCTTCCTCCAAAACGGCCATCAATCAAAGTCCTGCTGCAAGAATCAAATCTGACTTTGCTCATTTTTCCAGCATAAAGTGAACATCAGTGAAGGCAGGGCTCCTGAATGAAAACATCGGTGCCCATTTCTCCCTGCGTTAAGCACACCATTATCACGGCCTCCCCCCATTCCTTCATAAAGAAGACACATCATTTATCAGAGCTGCATGTCCTATATTCAACAGGCTGTTCTCACAGGAGATATAAAGCCTGCTCAGATATTCATGGAAACAGTGGAGATCGACTGGGTGGATGCGCTCGATAGCCTGCCTCCATGAATTAGTGGCAGCAGCAGCCCTCAGAGGCTCATAAAGCTTGATGGGTTTGTCTGGCTGCAATGAGCACTAGGTAATGCAAAAGCAGCCATGTGTGTGTATAAGTGTGTAGATTGTACATTTCATTTCCCAGACTCTGAGTAAGTGGTCTTCAGTCACTGATAATGGTCAGAAAAACCAAGAAAATATTTTTTGCAAGCTGTTTAAGAGCTTTAAAGAGCCTGAATCCTTCAGAGTACAGGAGACCTGAAAAGATGAGGCAAAAATGGATCAATGTGGTTATAATTCAGATGCACACACATAAAATAGAGATATAATGCAGATGTACTGTACATGCTGGATGGCAACACTATAACAAAGCAAAGAAAGTCACAGGATGGTTGGAGGAAAAATCAGAAGAATAAAAAAGAGGTTGAAACAAGCGTCACAAAGCACATTAAAAGTTTCATCATCCATAGACTGAACATGGTAGAAGAGTGTTAGCAGCATTAAAGGAGGATGGACAGCAGCTGGCTCAGGGTTTCTACTGCTCAGCCTTCAGACCACAGCTGGACATGAGGGAAAGCTGCCATTATTCTCCCAGGGAGGGGATCAGGTACTGTATTATTACACCGCAGGCTTTCAGAGAAAATGCAGGAGATGGCAGTATTTGGAACCAGCAGGCAATGTGTTCAAATTAAACAAGCGTAATGGGGGCAGCTATGCACAGCAAGTGAAGTTTATTTCCATTTTGCTTGGCGCACACTTCTCTCTCAAAGGTGCTTTACAGTGTGACCTCATGGACAGAGATATTTAGCTCTGTTTGACCTCTTTCAGTAACCTGCTGCTCTCTGTCCTGTTATCTAGAGCTGGGACAAGCAGAGTGGATAGAAATAACTATGTAAATGTTGACATGTCTGCCAGAATGCTATATATGAAAGTAATCGTATCACTCAGTCGAAAACAAAGGTAAAACTGGAACATTATTAAGTAGTATTTTTACACCATGTTCATTATTACAACATATTATTATATAAAAGTAGTAAAAAATAATAACAGGTCATGTTGATTATACTGCAGTTTTTGTTTTAATTATTTAAAGTAGTCTTTTCACTTATTCATTTTTCATAATAACTACGTATAATAACTAAAAAACATTGACACATTCCCCAGGTACTAGAGGTTCTGTGTATTAGTGTTGGGATGTATTATGCATGAGACACTGTAAATACTATCAGTCTGAATCCCTTTCAGTGAATAATAACATAATTAATCATGGTCATTTATCAGTGTACTCCTCCACTGTTGACAGCTCTCCCTAAAACTACCTTCCAACTAAACTGTATCCTAAATTGTGTTTTGAAGAAAACTTGAGGTAATATGTGTGATGTAGAAAGGTGTGACATGGTTAGAAAAGCTTCCACGAAGTCTGAGCTACAAAGGAACCATGGTGGCATCAGGTCATAGTTTTATCTTCCATACCCAGGGTTCTCTAATATAGTATAAAAGTAAAAGAGCTTCAAGTACTCATTTGTAGGTGAACACAGCTGTCTGTCTCCACACTGGAGGAAGACCAAGTCAGCAACAGGACTTCCACGCAAGAAACTGGGGGTTTGCATCACTTTTTATACATGCAACATAGGTTACCACACTGAGCACGTGCACTGCTGTCCTACTGCTGAACACATGCACTCCTGTCTTTGAAGACAGTCCTTTTGTGCTGCGTGTGTTCCAGGACTCACCTTAACTGTATCATCTTCACAGATATAGTTCGATACTGGCCTTAGACTCAAATTTCTTTTTTGCTTATCGTTTATTTTGACTTTTCAGTCTCTGTTTGGTCAGGGTTAAGCTCAAAAAAAAATATTTGGATTTAGAAAATATCACACTTTGATGTCATAATGACAAGTCAGTGTTAAGTTTAGACTCTAAAATCATTTGGTGAGTTCCAAGAAAATAAGGTTTAGGTTGAAATACAACATTTTCACAACATATTTGAAGCTTCTCCTCCATTTTCTGGGTTACCATGGTGATGACTCCTACTCCTTCTAATGTATGATTTAATTTCAGTTGGTTGAAAATGGAGCATAAGAAAATAAAACATGCCATGACAATGAATATTGAAAACATATTTGTAATATTGATACAAATAAATGTAATCCAGGAGAAAGTTCATCTTCCTCATAATGTTCTGGAGGAGGCAGTTTAGGTGTAATAGGACAAGGCTGAACAAATACATCACCTCCAAAATGTTCAGTGGTGATATGTGAGGTAATCAGAAACTCCCAGCTGTCTCTGACCACTGCTTTCTTTCAGTCTAATGAGCTTTAGAAGCCAGAGAGGAGGGAGCTGATTAAAGACAAGTTGCTGCTGTTCAGGAGGAAAACACCATTTCATATTCCCACTCATGCACACGGATTTTGAAGACATGCACACTCTCAAACGCGCATGCACACACACACACACACACACACACACACACACACACACACACACACACACACACACACACACACACACACACTATGTTTTTCTATCTTTGTGGGGACTTACCATTGACTCCCATTCATATCTAATCCCTTACCCTAACCTTTACGAAACCCTAACCCTAACCAAAACAATGGCTAACCCTAAAGAAACGTTTTTGCACTTTTACTTTTTTCAGTAACAACAACATAGGCAAGAAAACACTGTTTAAACTTGTGGGGCCCGAAAGATGTCTCCACATGTGACGTAGTTTTTGGATTTCCTACAGTAGTGAGGACATTTTGTCCCCACAATGTAGCAAATGCTAAAACATACACACACACACACACACACATGTTTGTTTTTCTATACCGGTGGGGACTTACCATTGACTCCCATTCATATCTAACTCCTAACCCTTACCCTAACCCTAACCTTAACCAACACCAAATCAATGCCTAACCCTAAACAAACGTTTTTGCACTTTTACATTTTTTATTAACAACAACATGGCCAAGAAAACGGTGTTGCCACCCGTGGGGACCTCATTTTAGGTCCCCACCGAAAGACAAGTCCCCACCTTTATAGCAAATAGTCAGGTCAAAGTCCCCACCGGAATAGCAGAAACAAGTACACACACACACACACACACACACACACACACACACACACACACACACACACACACACACACACACACACACACACACACACATGTTTGTACTTCTATCTTAGTGAGGACATCCATAGGCATAATGCATTTCCTAGAGCCTTACCCTAACCTTAACCATCACAACTGATTGCCTAAACTTAATCCTTACCCTAACCAAAACTCAATTCATACCTGTTCTCTAAAAACAAGTCTTCACCCTCAAACATGGCTGTTTCAAAGTGAGGACCGGCCAAAATGTCCTCACTTTGTAAAAATGTCCTCACTTTGATAGTTAAATGCAGAAAATGGTACTCATCATGTAGCAAGTACAAGAACACACACACACACACACACACACACACACACACACACACACACACACACACACACACACACACACACACACACGTGAGATCTTCAATGCACATACAGACCCACCAACGCAGACTGAATAATTCACTAGGACCAGACCTTTGGGGCTTTGGAGTCTGCCAGCATGTGTGTGTGCACGTAGTGTGTGTTTGTATCTGAGAGTGTGTGTGGAATCTCCCTGAGTACACTACGTGGGCGGATAAGGAGGGAAGCCCATGTGTTAGAAGCACAAGTCAACACAGCAGCTCCCTGCCTGCTGGCTACAGAGACACAGAGACAGAGAGGGAGATGAGGGACATGAATGGAGAAATAAACAGGAGGATGGAATGAAAAAGAAAGAACAGAGGAAGAAGAAGAAACACAGGAAGACGTAGATGTATGAGTGCTTGGCTACTGGTGCACACAAAGACACACTCTAAAGACATTTTTTGTGGTTTCTACCCATCTCTAACTGTGCAATTGCCATGGAAACTGAAGATTTGACACATGCTAAAATTTCAAACACAGTGAGCTGACACTCTCTGGCAGTAAATTTAGAATAAATGTCGGACCCTTCATGTTCAAGGGGGACTCTTGTGTCTTTGCAGCCCACAGATGCTGGACTGTAAGTTAACCAGTAGAAGGATACTTTGATTGAATGAACGCTGAAGGTTTACAGCAGCTCAAGTGCTTCTAAAGACTCCCTCCAGTGAAAGTCTGTGTTTTGCTAACCTTGTAAACATGTCCATATGGTGTTTTTTGATGTTAGAGCACACATCATTAGAGAAATAAGCAGCCAGTACTATGGCAGGCTGGAAGTGTCTTAAAAACATAGTTTCATAAATAAGAAACCAATCCTGTCAGCTTGAAGCTTTCAGTATTGTTATTCTTCTTTAGAAATGGTTTTCGGTTTGAGCATGTATTTGTGTTTGCAGAGATGGTGTAGATCTGCACATTCTGAAAGAACCAATGATGTGAAGTTACATCTAAGCCGTTTTAGAACAGAAAAGAACTAATTTCATTTCGGAACTTGTAAATTTATCACGTTGATACACAGAAAATTATTTTTAGAGGGCAAAAAAACAACCAGAGATGGACTTTTACACCAAAAGAAGAAAACCCTGTAGATTTATTTGTAGATTCTAATTTATCATCTTCAGTTAATCCTCTTTTTTTAAGTGTCATGAAGTTAGTTTGAGTGTCATTGAACTAAGTAAGGAAATCAAACATGGTGAGTAGGAATCTGATCAGTTCTTTCAATGCATCAGCAGAAATCTAACATGTTTGTTTGCTGTAATCATTCCTCTTGTTCATACTTGCTATCAAAAGATCTCTTCCAGATGGGCTTCCATTGCCCCTGGTGATGGAAGATAAAATACACACTCCTCATTCAGTTTAAAAATCAATTTTTAAGTTTGTCTCAACTTTATGTTAAGCTTTAGCAGTTCAGGTTAGGAAAATCAAACAGTTACACTTCCTATATAATTCTCCTTTTGCCCCAGCTCAGAGTAGAAACACTTCCCAGTGATGCACAAGAGAGTTTAGTACTAAAATGACTGCAAAAAGCCTCTCTTGATTTATTCCCCTAGTTGCTGAGGCCTGAAACATTTTTTCAGAGTGATGACTGCATTTTGTTGTCCATCTCTTAACGGAAGGATCTCTAAATGGCCATTATTAAACAGAGGAATGGTTACAGCAGGCAAAGTTTCACTGATTAATGTTCTCTAAAATCCTTGGCCTGAACGGTTCCAGAGAAATGATGGCTGGGAGGAACAGTTCGTTGAGTGATATTGTACAAACTGTGAGGGGGTGTTTTCACCTTAGGAATAGTATTTCTTAGCAATTATTGACACTTTAAAAAGAAAAAAGAAGAATCTCCAATCAGAGAAAATGAAGAGTAGTGATTTGAAAGTATAAAGCTTTAGTGGGAAGCTATTGGGAGTTCTAATTTTATGTGAACATGTAATTGCCATTAGGAACCTAAAAGGCTTCCAGAGTGGACCATTAGTACATCGTATGGAAGAGAGCTACCCGAACTTTGTTAGTATAATGTGTAAAGGGATAAATAGATGTGGGATAAAGCTGGAGCTGGACATGAGCCATGAGCCAGTAATGGTGAGCAGCATAAACCATCCAGCTTCCAGCTGTCAGCTCACAGGTGGGAAATCTTCCTGGCTGATCAGCCTCCAGCTGATTCTCAGTCAGACTCTATCCATGCTCACGCTGCCACCACAATAATTACATGCATTCCTCCTTTGCTTTCTCGGCTTTGCAAAAGTATTACAGAGCTTCTCCAGAATGACAATGCTGTCACAGCACAATGTGTTATTCCAGGATTCACTGGTATTTTTGTCCCATTAGAGATTCTGGCCCAAAACTCAATGGGCAAGAGAGAAGAGCGCTCTGCTGGAGAAGTGCTGATGTCATCAGTGTGAGACGGCTGACAGCAGGACTGTGGGGTGCTGTCTTGTTCTGACAGTCCAAGCATTTGTTTCTGTCCACTCAGGTTTGCATTCTGGAGCAGATTCTGAACAGTGTGTGTAAATAATGAATTTCCACCAATATGCTTTCATTTATTTACTGGACAGAAAAGTGTTGACAAAAATACCTGCTGGCACATTGTTTTCTGTGTCAGCTATCTACCATGGGAGATATGCAGCACATCCTCCAGAGAGGGAGGGCTAACTAAGACTGCACAGCTCAGTGAGGCTGCAGGTATTTCTGAGCACTAAACGCTCGTTCAGTGACACCAGGACACTCGTTCAGGAGAGGTTCCTGTGCAAAAGGTTCTTACATAACAGCTGAACTTGGCTCAACTTTTCTAGTAGGTCAGTACAGCTCTGTCTGGCAAGGTGCTGCATTGGGCAGTTAAATGTGCACATTATTGTAATGTGAATGCAATATTTCAGCTCATCATGTTACGGTGAAGCATAAAAGGATTCTCCTCATAATAACTGTTGTTAGCCTGTGTGCCATGAGGCAGTCACTTAGCACAAGCTCTCCTGACTAATGCCTGTATTTTTGGCTCCCTGTAACCTGGAGGACTGCACTGGGATTGGGACCACTGTGATCCAACACAAATCTTGTGAGAACGGCCATTTTTGGCTTTATTAGACAGGTTAGTAGAGAGGCAGACAGGAAAGTATGGGGGGAAGATTTACAGTAAAAGGCCAGGAGGTGGAATCTAACCTAGGACTGTACCCCCTGTTCATGGTACTGTAGCCCTCATTCATGGGACAACTGCCCCTGTTTATGGGACTGTACCCCCTGTTTATGGGAATATAGCCCCCGTTCATGGCACTATACCCCCCGGTTATGGGACTACAACCCCTGTTCATGGGACTATAGCCCTGAATATGGGACTATAGCCCTGTTCATGGGTCCCACGCTCAACCATTTGAGCTATCTGGGTGCCAGGACGGCTGGTTTAATGTTGCAGCAGGTGGAAGTGGGGAATCAAACAATAAACTGGCAGAATTTATAGCAACCAGAAGGATGGTGTCCGTGGATGAAGTCAAAAGAAGAAGAAGAAGATTTAAGGTCTTTACTTACAGGCCAAACCAAGGCAAGTCTGACATTATTACTGACAGAGATGAAAAAGAGCTGGACTTCAGAGTGATAAACTGTTGATATATAATAGGCACAAATCTGCCACCTCTGGGTTGATGTGACTCCTGCTCTGTTCCTTGGCACAAAAATATAACACTGCTACAAAGAAATGTATTACATGTGCACTTACTGCTCTAACTAATGTCATTGCTGCGTGTTCCAGAGAGGTGACGTGTCTCTTTATCAGTACTGAAGAGTCAAATAACAGGTTTCCCTGCAGGTCAGGAGATGACACAAAATCAATGAACTCTATATTGTGTGGGAATGAATGCTTGCAGGAGCAGTAACAGTTAGAAATACAGCAAAGCAGTCCAGTTCTACTCTGCTGTAATCTTAAACTAACACATTTAAATAGAAAACAACACGTGTACCTCATTTAGAAGCTGAAATAATAATAATGTGTGACCGGTCTGCTGTTTGCTGTTATGTTTAGAAAGTCAGCCTCATTCATGCAGACAAACCAGCATGTGGAAGAATCGGCGTGAGAAAAGGTCAGCCAGCGAGTTGTCCCTGATGATCCTAAATGCAGTTAGCAAAATGAACCTTCACAGCGGCACATTCCTGGGTTTGCTCTCAGGCACTCTGTAAAATGCCATCTGTATGTGATTAATGTATATGATGTCCTTATCTGACTAAATCTCTACAACAGGGGTACAGAGTGTAATGTTAGCATCACCCATAGAGCCAAAACAACCACGGTAATGGGAAATAAACTGAGATTCTCCTTTAATGCCAATAGAAATCTCCTGTAGAAAGCTAGCTGATATTTGCCCAGGAAATGTGTGAAAATTTTGGCATTGTGGTTATTTTTTAAAGCTTCAGGTTGTGTGATGTCCCTATATTTATTACCATAGCGGACATAACTCTACATGATCCCCAACTAAAACATAAAGTCAAATATTTGTAAGAGTGGTAGAAAGTTTTTCAGTGATTGGCTGAAGGAGGATTTTATTCACATGTTCCTAATCCATTGTTCACTACATGACCTCTCTACTGTACACTACTTGAACTAATTTTAACAGAAAAACACAGTCAGGAACAAATCCGAGGCGAGTGCAGCCCGAAGGTCGCCTGACTCAAATCTCAAATCTTCTTCCACAGCTCGGGATTCAGCGGAGCAACGTGCACTTTTCAGAGAGTACGCACTGGTCCAGTCGTTAAGAGTGATAATCCCATAATCACTGCAATCCTTAATGGGCTGTTTCGCTCTGAAGTGTCTCAGGCTACAGTGTGTACAGCGTCTCCCCTGGCATTAACGGGGTTATGCAGATTTATGCAAATGAGGTCTAATCCCCGGGACACTGGGGACTCCGGGGTCTTTAAGTCGGTTAGCTGGCCTTTTCTGTGCCAGCGTTCTCAGGGTGGCACAGAAGTCACGCTGAATGAGAGAGGGAAACAAAGGGAGTAGATGAGAGAGGTGTGATGAAGTTTTAGAAGAACTCGGAGGAGGGAGACGTGATGAATGGGAGGACCAGATTGAAAGGGCAGTTGCCACCAGATAAAATGGTGACAAATAGACGTACAGGCAAAGGGCTGAGAGGAGAAGGACAGGAAAATGCATGCAGTTAACGAAGAGCTGGAGCAGTCCCACTAGGTTGAGTTTGGAATTTGTACACTGAAATATTTATATTTGAAAGATGGAAAGAGATAAACAGGTACTTCTCGGTTGTATATAATGTTATAGGGGTTGCCTATAAAACATCTGAAACCAACATCTGAACATCTGAAACCAATAGCGATGACTGAATTTTAGGAATTATACTGTGGACTGGAGAGGAAACAGTTCACCAACATCAAGACATCAGTTGTTATCTGACTACAGCAGCTCATGTTCTCGTAAAATGTGTGTTTCATTGTTATTCAGTTATCTGTCCCCATGTTTCAGAGCTACTATCTTAATTAGAGACAATATCTTCTAGAATATATTCATACAGAATAATCTTGCTGTTGCAAATATCTGGATCTGGTAAAATCTCTGCAATAAAGAACTGGATACGACAAGAAAATATTTCAACTTGAGGAAATATTAGACCTTTACAGTAAAACAAGATCCAGCTGTGATGAAGACTTAACAGTAGCTGATAAACTGAAAATATGCATCTGAGGTGAAGAAAAGCAGATTTAGCAGTTATTTCTCAATAGATCCTGACCGATCCTGCATCCATGTAGAGGATCATTCATCATTTTAGGTCATTTAGGTCAGATTTAGCAGTTATTTCTCAATAGATCCTGATCAATCCTGCGTCCATGTAGAGGATCATTCATCATTTTAGGTCATTTATTAAGGGTTGCACAGTGGATCAGTGGTTAGTACTGTTGTCTTACAGCTTGAAGACATTGCAGTTACATTCACTAAACATCTGTATTTCAGTGAATGAACTTCAGAACTATCAGATTTCAGTGCCGGCTGTGATTCTGTTCATAAAAACTACAGCATGTATCAATTATAAAACCTCAATATGAACATGATTTCTACCTGAGTAAGGACTGTATTCATTGTGTCATAAAATTTCATCAGTCTTTGTTTCTAAAACTTGCAGTCTTCGAAAATCAATACATCCTGACTATGTTTTCAGACTCTATTATATTTCGTAGATGTAATCTCTTGACTCACATCTGCTTTTTGTTGTTACACTGCCAGAAAAACAGCTGAGCTTCGTGGCTCAAACTCCTCATTGCAAAAAAAAACAACAACAAGTTAGCGCTACACTGTCTTTTAGGTTTGAGAAAATTAATTTATTTCAGCAGACGGATCTGAGGTTATGCTGGTAAAATAATCCTGTAAGCAAAAATTAAAGAAAGAAAGAAAGAAAGAAAGAAAGAAAGAAAGAAAGAACAACTTCTATAAGGCACCATGGAGTCCAGTCTTCTGTCCATGTAGCACCCTGACCAACACACCATAAAATCCTTGAAAACTTGGTTTAAAATCTAAAATTAAATACATACCACATACTGTAACAACTAGAGAAACATCCTGAGGTATTAAGTGTTTACCGCTGGAGCAGTTTCCTTCTTCAGGGCCATGTGGGTGGTGGTTCAGGCTGACCGTATCCCAGAAACATGAGCAAACAACCTCACAAAATTCATCACATTTCTGTTCTCACTGCTGTTCCTAAATCCTACTAAGTGCACGACAGGACACCAAGGTTTTGCAAATGCTGAGTGTCACAGTAAGAAGGTGATTTCAGGGATTTGAAGGCTTGTCAGCATTTCAAACAGAACTGGAAATGACTGCACTTTAAATGAGGTATATTTGGAAGTATATTCACATAGACATTTTAAGGGATCCAGGGTTCCTATTAGAGTACTTGCTTGATGGTTTGTGGATGTTGCAAACACTTTATTTTGCATTTCTTTTGCATTTGTAAGCAGTGGGTAAACAGTTGTAGCACTCTGACATATAAAGCCATGATTTTTGTGTATGAGCAGGTAATTAAGGTCGACATAGTAAAAATAAGATGTTTTCTTAGGAAAAGGTCTAAGATGTCCTAAAAGCTCTACACAGCTACAATAATAGGAAAGGTGGCTGTAAAGTTTATCTAGATAAAGTTTATCTAGATAATATGCTTTATTTCAGTCAAGATCAATAACTATTGTCATTGTAAATTACCTATTATGGTGGAATGAAGGTTCATTTTGAATTTAATGTCCTTACCTTGAATTGAATCATTTTGGTCTATAATAATTTAATATTAACACCAAACTGAAAAACATCCATCCATCATCTATGCACCACTTAATCCTCAATATGGTCATGGGAGGCTAGAGTCTATCCCAGCTGTCATAGGGTGAAGGCAGGGAACACCTGGACAGGTAACAGTCTATCACAGGGCTACATATAGAGACAAACAATCACACTCACATTCACACCTATGAACAATTTAGAATCACCAATTAACCTCAGCATGTTTTTGGACTGTGAGAGGAAACTGGAGAACCTGGAGAAAACCCACACATGCGCAGGGAGAACATGGGAACTCCATGCAGAAAGATCTCAGGAAGGTCGGGATGTTAACAACGGATCTTCTCGCTCTGAGGTGACGGTGCAAAATAAATTAAATGAAGAAGGCAAGAAACCCTGGATACATATCGAAGGCAACCAGAAGAAAGCTGCAGGACTGAGGTCAAATCAAGGGTCTGAGTGGTGGTCTGGATCAGCTATCACTGCACTGGCCTCTATGGATACACCAGAATCAAGTCCTTCAGTCTGTGGACGGGGCTGCAGGCAGTGCTACTAATAAGGTGGAGGGGGACGCAGGGTCTTTTGTGGTTTTAGACTGCAAATCCCATCTTTCAAGGACAACCACCAGTCCTACCACCAGACCAACCACCAGTCCTAACACCAGACCAATCACCAGTCCTACCACTAGTCCTACCACCAGTCCAACCAGCAGTGCTACCACCAGTCCTACCACCAGTCCTACCTCCAGTCCAACCACCAGACCAACCACGAGTCCAACCACCAGTCCTACCACCAGTCCTACCACTAGTCCTACCACCAGTCCAACCAGCAGTGCTACCACCAGTCCAACCACCAGACCAACCACCAGTCCTACCAGCAGACCAACCACCAGTCCCACCACCAGTCCTACCTCCAGTCCAACCACCAGTCCTACCAGCAGTCCAACCACCAGTCCTACTACCAGACCAACCACTAGACCAACCACCAGTCCTACCACCAGTCGTACCACCAGTCCAACCACCAGTCCTACCAGCAGTCCTACCACCAGTCCAACCACCAGTCCAACCACCAGTCCTACCACCAGTCCGACCACCATTCCAACCACAAGTCCAACCACCAGTCCTACCAGCAGTCCTACCAGCAGTTCTACCACCAGTCCTACCACCAGTCCTTCCACCAGATCAACCACCAGTCCAATCACCAGTCCTACCACCAGTCCTACCAGCAGTCCTACCACCAGTCCTACCAGCAGTTCAACCACCAATCCTACCACTAGTCCTACCAGCAGACCAATCACCAGTCCTACAACCAGTCCAACCACCAGTCCTACCACCAGTAGGCTGAAGGGGCTCCATCATTGAGGCACGTTATAAACTTATGAGACAACAGAGAGCACACTTGGAGTTTGTTCCAAACTTTGTGTTTCCAGTATACATTTTACCAAACAATGTTCTTATGACTTCCGGGTGAACATGGCATGCTAGAAGACGTGTTTTCGCTAAGCTGCCACTCCAACTATTGCTTATTGCACTGTTATAACCGCTACGACCTGCATTGCCTTCAGGTGATCATATTTTATGGTAGTTTACATCCTAAGCTAAGTTCTTTTCCACCTGTGAGCAGAGAAAGATGTCAAAACAAATGAAACTCCAACCAAAAAAAGTGTCATCTACAACGGCTAATGCTAGCTGAATTGATGCACAGCTAACGGAAGATTTGCCTCTTCAAGCTCAAGTTTCAGAAGATACGGAGGCACTGATCCTGAAGGTGTCCGCGCGTTTTAGCGCGACAATGGAGGAAAAGCTGTCTAAATTCTTGGACACATTGGATAAAATTTCCACCACGCTCGACAACCACTCGGCACGCATCACGGCCGTGGAGCAGAGAGTCTCCGGTGTGGAGGATAAGGTCTTAGCGATGGCTGAGAGGCTGAACGAAGTGAAAAAAATCTGTTTGTTATCCAGCTGCGTAGATGACTTGGAGAACAGAAGCAGACGAGACAACATTCGTATTATCAACCTGAAAGAGGGTGCAGAGGGAACAAACCCTACCCAGTTCTTTGAGACATGCCTCCCTTCACTCCTTGGCTTGGATAAAGGACGCGTTGCCAAGACGCGCATCAAGATGGACCAGGCACATCGGAGCCTCGGCCCACAGGGTCCACGTCCTCGCCCAGTGATAATCAAGCTCCACAACTCCATCGACAAACAGCGGATTATGGCGGCGGTAAAAGCATCGCCAGAGCTCGAATATGACGGACAACGCATCTCCATTCATCAGGATCTATCTTCAGCCGTACGTGAAAAGAGACGAGGTTTCGTGCACAAGTTTTCCTCACCAAAAGATGCACAAGCTTTTGTTGATTCCTTGGGCTGAGAAAGCGGCAGCGGAGGGAATAATCGAGCTACGAACACGCAATGGAACTTCAAGTAAGTGCATGCGATGGTAGCCTGGACGCTAAAGGACAAATAAGAAGACGAAAGAAATAGTTACTTACTTATTTGTCGTGACACTAAGTTGGACAGGAAGTAGCATAACGTTTGAACTATTATTTGATTTACTATAATAATCAGAACATGTTTTTTTGGGGGGGAGCGGCAGTGGGAATGTTGTTTTATTTTCCTGTAGAGCGGATATTGCTTTTGGCTACACCTGGCTCTTTGTTTTTGTTTTTTTCTTTTTTCTTCTACATACCACCTATTTGGTGGCTTTTTAGTTTCGGACATTTATATGCTAATATTTGTTACATTATCTTACTCGAGTATGTTTGATTTGTGTGTAATTGTTCTCTGGCCATCAATGTTTGATGGTAGTGTTTTTTCCAGCACAGCTAGTCCTTTGACCATGTTCATTTTTTATCTTTACTTGTTCTACTGTGACGCACCTTTCTTTATCACGTCAATGAGAGCATTATGAGTAACACAAAAATATTGACCCTTAATGTCAAGGGACTTCATCACGTTATTAAAAGGTGTAAGGTATTTTCCATGCTTAAGAGGGACAAGGTACAGATTGCTCTATTACAGGAAACCCACTTAACAGACACTGAGCATTCAAAATTAAAGCGTGACTGGGTGGGACAAGCTTACTATTCCTCTTTTAACTCCAAAAGTAGGGGTGTAGTGATTCTTATTCATAAGAAATTACCTTTTGTTCCAGAAACGATTGTAAAAAGATGAAGAGGCATGATTTGTGTCAATCACTGGAATTTTATATGGAGAAAAAATTTCAATCACCAGTGTACATGCCCCAAATACTTATGAGGCAACATTTTATTCAAATTTTCTGGCCAAGGTCTTGTCTATTTGTTCCACCCATGTTATAATTGGAGGTGATTTTAATAGTGGTCTTGAACCGAGTACAGATTACAGTCCCTCCAAAACTCAACCACCTTCTACAATGGCAAAAGCTACTAACAGCCTGCGCAATGACCTTGGTCTTTTTGATGCTTGGAAGATTTGTAACCCTCGCTCCAAGGATTTTACTTTTTATTCTTGTCCCCATAACTGCTTTTCCAGAATAGATTTTTTGTTTGTCTCTAGACCAATTCTTGATAGAACACAGTTATGTTCAATTAACTCATGTATCCTCTCAGATCACTCATCAGTCCTCATGGAATTATTACCGCCATACTATGACAGTTTATCAAGGCATTGGGACTTAAACCCAACTTTGCTGAGTGACCCAGTATTTGTCAAATATTTAGAAGACCAATGGGAATTATTCATGCCAACAAATGATACACCAGGCATTAGTGCTTCTACTTTATGGGAGACGGGCAAAGCATTTTTAAGGGGCTCCATTATTTCATTTTCTGCCGCAAAGAAGAAAAATTCTCTAACTAAACAATTAGAACTTGAACAGGAAATTGTTAATTTGGAAACAGACTTGAAACGGTCCTCCTCCTTGCTGTTGCTTAAACAATGAGATGCAGCTAGATCCGCTTTAGACCAACTACTCACTCAAAAAGCAGAAATAGCAATATTTTATGCAAAACATAGATTATTTGAATCTGGACATAAACCTGGAAGACTCCTTGCCCGACTTGCACAAGGAAAAAGCAACTCTTATGCAATATCTTCTCTCAAAGACAAAAAGGGTGATTTACATTTCGGTATTAAAATGATCTATAAAGTAATGAAAGAGTTCTATCAGGAGCTTTATTCTTCAGAATGCGGTGATACAGCGACTCCCGGTGAATCTTTTTTTAATCAAATTAATCTCCCACGGTTATCAGAACAACATAGTTCAGAGTTGGGTAAACCAATCACAGCTCAAGAGGTCATGGAGGCCATACAGTCTTTGAAAGGTGGAAAGGTGGAAATAAAAATTATCGAGCACTAGCAATTTCACTGGACGCACAAAAAGTGTTTGACCAGGTGGAGTGGGGGTACCTATTCAACGTTTTAAACAAATTTAATCTCGGCCCCATGTTTGTGGGATGGGTTGAATTACTGTATAGTGCCCCCACTGCAAGGATCTTGGTGAATGGTTCGTTATCCGAGTGCTTTCCCTTGGGCAGAGGAATCCGTCAGGGCTGTCCCCTCTCCCCTCTTTTGTTTGCTTTGGCGTTGGAACCACTGGCGGAAGCTATAAGAACACACCCGGAAATTTCTGGAATTAAATTGGGAAACACTGAATACAAAATATCTCTTTATGCTGACGATGTAATATTATTTATTACAAAACCAGAAACATCTATACCAACTTTACTCTCCATCATCAATCAATTTGATTTTGGGGTATAAAATTAATTCTGATAAGTCAGAGGCCCTTCCACTAGGCGATCAAAGGAAAAGCTGGGACCCTCCAACCAATTTCCCTTTTAGGTGGTCACTTGATGGTTTTACATACTTAGGTATAAAAATTTCAGCAACAATTTCAGACCTGTACAAATTAAATTTTAAGACAGCTTTACACTCCATAAAAAGTGACTTGAATAGGTGGTTCGACCTCCCGCTTTCATTAATAGGTAGGGTGAGCTTGATAAAAATTAACATTCTTCCCAGGATACTGTACCCTATGCAAATGTTGCCTCTCAAAATAAACAAAAGTATAATTTGGGAGATTGAGAAATGTTTGTCAAAATATATATGGCATGGAAAGAAATCTACACTGAAGATGAAGGTCTTGCAGCTTCCATATGACAGAGGAGGTCAGGCATTACCCAACTTACAATATTATTACTGGGCCTGTCACATGCGTGTTATATCTGGGTGGTTGCACTCATGCTTGCACCAACCTGATTCACATGTGGATGATTGGTGCTTTGAGTCTGTCTCACTGCTGAGTCTATTATCTTTGGATTTGAATAAGCTCCCACCAGAGGTAAAAAAAATAATGACATTTTATCTGTTACACTTAGAGTTTGGCACAATATTAGGTGCCATATTGGGTGGGAAAATCTTTCAAGTGCAATGCAACCGCTTATTAAAAATGTAACATCTCCCCCAGGTGTGGGCCATGGTATATTTAAATATTGGCACGACAAAGGGTTAAAATTAATATGCAACTTTTTTGAGAGAAATGTCCTTTTGTCCTTTAGACAAATTCAGAACAGGTTTGGAATTCCACAAAAGGACTTTTTTGGTTTTCTCCAGGTGAGACATTACATTCAGTCCTTGCTCTCTTCCGAGGTGTAGATGGTGAAGAGGAAGGGCGAGAGGACGGTGCCCTGGGGCGCCCCCGTGCTGCAGACTACCACCTCTGACTCACAGCCGCGCAGCCGCACGTACTGTGGACGGTCAGTGAGGTAGTCAGTGGTCCAGGCAGCGAGATGTCCATCAACTCCCGCGTCCACCAGCTTCCCCCGCAGCAGCGCCGGCCTGATGGTGTTGAAGGCGCTGGAGAAGTCAAAGAACATGAGTCTCACAGCGCTGCCGGCGCTCTCCAGGTGAGTGAGCGCTCGCTGCAGCAGGTAGATGACAGCGTCTTCTACCCCCATGTTGGGCCTGTAGGCAAACTGCAGCGGGTCCAGGTCGGAGCTCACCACTGAGCGGAGGTAGTGGAGGAGGAGCCTTTCCATGGTCTTCATGAGGTGGGAGGTGAGGGCGACAGGTCTGTAGTGGGCCAGTTCCTGGGCATGAGCTGTTTTAGGGACTGGAACCACACAGGAGGTTTTCCACAGGACAGGGACCCGCTCCAGGCTGAGGCTCAGGTTGTAGAGGTGGCAGAGGACCTCACAGAGCTGGTCCGCGCAGGTCCTCAGCAGCCTGGGACTGATGCCGTCTGGTCCAGCAGATTTCCTCTGCTTCAGTCGCCTCAGCTCTCTCCTCACCTGGTCCGGTGTGAAGGAGAGGGGGGAGTGAGGGGGGGAGTGAGGTGGGCTGCAGGGGGTGGGAGTAGTTCGTGTGGGTGAGTTGGGGGCCGGTGAAGGTGTCGCAGGAAGGGGAGGGTCTGCTGGGCTGGGGATGTGTGAAGAGGGGGGAGCAGGAAAGGGGGCAGAGGGGGTGGGGGGAGAGTCAAATCTGTTAAAGTAACAGTTCAGCTCGTCCGCCCTGCGCTGGTCTCCATCAGCTGTCCCTCTGGCACTCTGTCCATGTCCAGAAATGTTCTTAAGTCCTCTCCACACGTCCCGCGCGTTGTTCTGAACCAGCTTCTCCTCCAGCCTCTTCCCATAGTCCTTCTTGGCCCTTCTGATCCACCACTGGAGCTCACGCTGCACTCTCTTCTGCTCCTCTCTGTCCCCTGAGATGAAAGCCCGTTTCTTCTGGTTCAGGAGGGCTTTGAGCTCAGGGGTGACCCAGGGGTGGTTGTTGGAGAAGCACCGTACCGTCCGAGTTGGCACAGTGCTGTCCACGCAGAAGTTGATGTAGTCTGTGATGCAGTGCGTGAGGCCATCGATGTCATCTCCATGAGGACTGTAGAGCACGCTCCAGTCTGTGGTCTGGAAACAGTCTCTGAGTCTCTCACTGGCCTCATCTGTCCATGCCTTCACAGTTCTCTTCTGCACAGGTCCTCTTCTCACCTTGGGTGTGTAGTGGGGGAGCAGATGAACCAGGTTGTGGTCAGAGCGGCCCAGTGGGGGGAGGGGGGCAGCGGTGTAGGCGCCTTTCACATTCACATACAGTAAGTCCAGTGTCTTGTCGCCCCGCGTGTGACACGTGACATACTGTGTGAAAGTTGGGAGAAAGGCAGAGAGGGAGGCGTGGTTGAAGTCTCCACTGATCAGGACAAGCGCCCGGGGATGGCGGCTCTGGGCTTCGCTCACGGCGCTGTGGAGTCTTTCACACGCTGTCCCTGCATGAGCTGATGGTGGGATGTACACGCAAAACACAATCACGTGCGAGAACTCCCTCGGTAGATAATACGGCCGCAGCGCACCGTAAGCATCTCCAAGTCCCGCGTGCACAGCTGTTCCTTCACATGCACGTTTGCTGGGTTACACCACCGCTCATTCACGTACACAGCCAGTCCTCCCCCAGACTTTTTGCCGCTTCCCACCGCGTTCCGGTCCGCGCGCGCGAGTGTAAATCCGTTCAGGGAAACCACAGAGTCCGGTGTATGTCCATTCAGCCACGTCTCCGTGAAACACATGAGGCTACACTCACGATGCTCCTTCAGCCGCGTCAGCGTGGCCAGCTCCTCTACCTTGTTGGTGATGGAGAGGACGTTCCCCATGATGATAGAGGGAAAGTAAGTCCTGCGCTTTCGCCGTCCTCCTCTGCAGCCTCTTCTTTTCCTCCGTATCTCCGCGGGGACATGGGGCCTCTCCGTGTAGAGAAAGGATGAGCTGCGGAGGCCGAGAAGGGTCTCACGTGTGTAGCGTCTTTGTTCCTCAGAGCGGCCGCCGCTGTGTCCAGAGGGCTCACCTGAAGCAAGTCCAAAAATTGCAAAAAACAGCACAGCTCCGAATAAAAGTGTGATAAAAGTGGGTTTCCTATATGCACGATTGCACAAAGCTTCACCCACTTTAAGGAAAAATAGGAAAAAGTGCCTATTGATTTATTGGGCTGGAGTTGAGCTACCTATACTGTAGGTATTAATGTGTATGGGCTGTGTTGTGCTGGACTGTGTTGTGTTTTGTGTTATTGAAAAAAGACAATAAATTACAATTTAAAAAAACAACAAAAAACAACAATGTTCTTATTGCTCTTGATGAAGTGTCCATCAGCAGCACCAGGGATGGTTTTATCACATCTTATAAAGATGAAACATTGGACTGGCTGTAGAATGTTATCATTTAGCCTCCACATTTGATATGGGGGATTTAAATCATGCTTTGGCTTTGTTTTTATTTCTTTTAACAGACTTATAATCTTCACCAACTTCTGACAGCTTTCATCTATTCTACATTTCAGACACCAACCTGCTTAGATGTCTAAAATATAATTCTGTGTGTTTGCTCAAAGACAAAAATAGACACAAACAGTCGGCAAAGTGATGGATTAAATCTGTCTGTTGTGAATAAGTTATTATTATTTTGTATCATTTTATTCTTCAGCTTTCTTGGATTTTGTTTCAGGACAGAAGCTGCTCGTCTTCTGGTTTTACATCAAAGCAAGGAATAAACATCCTGCTTTACCTGACAGGTGCTGCTGATGCATTCAAGAATGTCTCATCTTTTCATCTTGGCAGGAGAAGAACACAGCAGAGATGCAGTGTTTGATGCTTTACTCTTTGGGGCAACTTTTTTTACTATTACTATTTTTTAGTAAGGCTCAGCCAATTAAAAGCTGAAGATGTGGAGATGCTTCTAAAGTATGTGTCATAATCTGAGAAAATGGGAGCTCTGTCTTTGAAAACACATTTTTTTTTACAAAGTGTTTCTGTAAACTCTGGTTTTAGGGCATTGGCTGCTTTTCATGAGTTCACTGTTCTCACAGGGGGGCCAGCATGCTCTGGGCTTTACTAAAGCAGAGAAAGTCCAGCTGCATCGACTAGCAGACTCCATTATGATGAAATTACAATGCAATCCAAAGCAGCTGAAAGAGAGGAATAAAAACACTGCAGCAGTTATATCTCATGCCCATTTTTACCAATACACTAGTTATTGCTGGTTTGACTGTTATCAGTTCTGCTATATTCTGTTCACTCATGTGTAAAACATATTTTGGAGGCCATAGAACAGATGCAGCTAAAAATCTGATTCCAGCTTAAAATGATTTAACTTTTTTTTTTTTTTAACTTTTTATAACCTCTTAATCCAATATGTGACAGAACTTTAAATGGTTTGCAAGAAAATATTTTGCAGAAATGTTCAGATCAGCCTGCGCTGTGAGATAAATGCACATGGCCGTGTGAATGCCTGAGCATACATAGACATAATGTGGCCTTATATTACAATAAAATTTTTTTTTTTTTTTTTTTTTTTAACTTGGATCTGACCCTTTGCTCCTAATAACCAAATGTTAATACAAAAACAGTTGATACAACAATTATACTATAATCTTATACGTCAACCTATTTCTAAATGTCAAGCAGTTTACTGAGTTGGAGGAAGGAACTTCAGTCACTGGAACAAGTGAAATACACCTTACTAGTACACGGTTCCTATTGTAATGTACATAAACGATACTGAGAATCCCTGAACTTGTTTGCCCTGGTGGTTGAAGAAGACTGACGTTGTAAACACACTCATAAAAAGCATCCTTGACTAAAAAACTGGAAGTGCTGTGTCTCTGTGTTCCAGCTCCATCGCATTTATAGCTTGTTTGACTAGAAAAGTGTCATTCACTATGAAAAGTGAATTATTTCTGATGTTTTCTCAAGGGATTAAATCACACGTCATCTGTTGGTCTTTATCAGGAATAATCTTCAGACACCACATACCTGAAGGCTGAAGGTTCATGACCTCATGTTGTAGTGTCATATTTATTGGGTACGACATGCTAAAAGTAAAACATGATATAATTATGGCAAATGCTGTTAAACTAAAGAATAGAGTTAAGACATGTATATAAAACAAATAATGAAGAATATTCTGGCAATGACTGATGCTTTGATAGCAGAGTGTGTCTCTTGAGGACACAGATCATAAAGTAAAACAGGTATTTTTGGTGTGAAAACAGATCTCATGCTTTTTAGAAAATTAAATATGGATAACTCAGAATATAATGGTGTAAACCTAAAGCAATATAACTTTTAAAAGAGGTGTATCAGAAACGTAGCAATACATAAGTGTCTAATATGCATGAAAATAATAGAGATGAATGTAGAGGAGACCTGGACAGAGTCTGAACATGTTCTCTGTAAAACAGGACCGAATGATAAACTGATAATGTCCTCTGTAGGGAGAGATCTAGGGGTGAAATATCAGAAACTGATGTCACGATCTGACCAATAGATTCAGAAAAAAGTATAACAGTGTCAGAACTGTCTTTCCAATAGTACGTCCTATAGGCATGGAGAAAGTGACCAACACCTAACAGCATAAAGACAATGCACAGCTCAGTATCTTTAGTTTTTCTTGGGGGTGATAAATACTTCTAAGAACTGCTCCTGGATTTCCTGTCGACAGTAAATCCTGCTGCTTCTGAATGCTGACTTCTCCTGATGATGTTTTGAAGATCTTTAAAGAAGCTTTTTGGACATTTGAACACAGTATAGTCTTAGACTCTGGTCCATGATTTGAGACTTAGAGCCCACTCCAATGTTCTCCAATTAAGTGGGAGAAATATGTGCATGTATTGGTATCAGCACTACATCAGCACATCAGATATTGGCTAAAATGCAGTATCATCCATTCCTAGCTGAAATCCTTGAAGCACCCTCTACAACGAGGACGTCACAGTGAGAGAATCAGTCAAACTCCTCTTCAACAACAACCATCAGAGAGCAAATCATCAAACAGCTTCCATTTGTGAAAAAGCGTGCATGAGGATCTGCTGGGTTATGAACTGAAATGAATAAAACTCTGAGTTAAGTGTCCAATTGCTGTTAGTGAGTTTGAGAATTACATGCATTATTACCAGGTTCTGCCTGCAGGCGCAGTCAGATGGGGAAATGGAAGTTGTAGCTGAACAATATCAGACTGTGCAGTGTGAATGAACAACATTTATTATTATCCCTCTCAGGTCAGAAGAGATGTTGCGAAGAGATTAACATAACTATGGAAAAAAAAAATTCTGAAGTGACATTTTATAGGGCCTTGGTGATAGATTACAGCCCCTCTACGGTCCTAATGAGGATTAGATAATATAGACAGTATATAGTTATAGTACAGTAATAGTATAGATAACAGATGGAGCGTTTTTTAGTATATGATCAGTTCCAGGTGTATGTTTAGTCATACATTATCTGGTGAAATAATGACATGTGGAGGAGGATGTGACATCAGGGGACCAGGTTAGCTTTGAGTAGAAATAAAGCGTAACCCCTGGTGATGCTTCCAAACATGCTTTGATTCAACAGAATGCACAACAACACAACACACTGTAAGGTCTACAAACACAGTCCACTGAGACTCAGGTCAGGAATATCCTACTATAGTTAACAAAGCACCTGAGTCAGACAGCTCCTGCAAAACAAAGCAGCTCAAGAAAGACTTGATGTTTTACTTAGGATTGTCAAAGAAAACCAATTTGGATTTCTGTCGTTTCAGTGTAAATAGCCTTGAGTTTTTAGAGATATTCAGTCTGCAGTATTATAAGCTGGTTGTGACAAGAAACTCAACTCTATTTATAAAGCGCTTTGAAAACAGCAGCCACTGAGACAAAATGCTGTACAATAAACAATAATTAATAAGCTTAAAACATTAAAAACAATAAATAAAAACATACACATATTAAAACAGCAGCACAATAAAACAAGAGCAGAGTCTCATGCTTTGTTAAAAGCCGGTGAATAAAAATAAGTTTTGTTTTAAAAAACGAAAGTGAGGGAGCCTCTCTGATGTGCAAAGGGAAATTATTCCATAATCTGGGAGCAGCAACAGAGAAGGCTCTATCTCCTCTGAGCTTCCGCCTAGACCTTGGAACCTTCAGAAGCAGCTGATAAGTTCATCTGAGGGTTTGTGAGGGGGTATGAGGATGGAGCAGCTCAGAGAGATAGGGAGGGGCCAGACCATTTAAAGCTTTAAAAACAAATAAAAGAACCTTAAAATCAACTTTAAAACGCACGGGGAGCCAATGGAGGGAGGCTAAGACGGGTGTAATGTGCTCATATTTTCGAGTGCTGGTTAAAAGACGGGCAGCAGCATTTTTGAGCCAACTGGAGATGTGCTAGGGCAGACTGGCTAGCTCCAAGGTACAATGAATTTCAGTAATCCAGTCTGGTAGTAATAAAAGCATGGGTGACCATTTCAAAGTGCTCTGGTGTTAAAAAGGGCTTCACTTTGGCTAACCGACACAGGTGAAAGAAGCTAGTCTTCACCACGGCACTGATTTGATGGTCAAGTTTAAAATCAGAGTCCATTTTAAAACCCAGGTTGGAAAAGACTGGCTTAACACAGTGAGCCATGGGGCCCAGTCAACAGGGGGAGACTCATAAGGGCCACTGGGACTGAACACAATTACCTCAGTTTTTTTCTCGTTAAAACATAGAAAATTTAAGGCCATCCAGGCTTTAAAGTTATTAAGACAGGACAGAAGCGGTGTGACCGATTGACAGTCTTTCTTTTCAACGGCACATAAATTTGTGTGTCATCCTCATAAAAACGGAAGGCGATGCTGTGCTTTCTGAGGATGGATCCCATAGGAAGTAGGTATAAGGATAAAAGGAGAGGCCCTAAAATCGAACCCTGTGGGACCCCAAAAGACAATGGAGCAGCGGGGGATTCAAAGATATCGAGGCTCACACTCATAGTTCTGCCAGACAAATAGGACCTAAACCACTGCAGTGCACTACCACTAATGCCCACCGAGTGCTGCAAGCGAGATATTAAAATGTTGTGGTCCACTGTGTCAAATGCAGCAGTTAAATCCAGAAGTACAAGAACCACATAATCCCCAGAGTCATTTGCCAGGAGAACATCATTAAAAACCCGTAGCAATGCTGACTCCGTGCTATGCAGAGTCTTAAAACTAGACTGAAAAAACTCCAATACATTGTGCTCATCTAAAAAGGACTTCAGCTGGGCATGAACAACTTTCTCTAAAAATTTTGGAAAGAAAGGGCAGCTTGGAGATTGGTCTGAAGTTAGATAAAACTGTGGTGTCAAGGCCAGGTTTCTTAAGCAGCGGTTGGACTACAGTGTGTTTAAAACTAGTGGGGACCACGCCAGTGAACAGACAGCTGTTAATGATGGTTAAAACTGACTGCCCAATAAATGGAAAAACCTCTTTGAAGAAATGAGGTAGGATGGAGTCATGAGGGGACCCTAATGGCTTTATGTGGTCGACAATGTCTATTAAAGACGACAGAGTAACAGACTCAAATTTATAGAGCTCAGCCGGGCAACGGACAGAGTCAGAGGGGTCGACGGCAGGAGCTGAGATCAGAGGCCTTGTGCTAACAACTTTATCAATAAAAAAACTCCTGAAAGTTGATGCACAGTTCCATGGATGCTTCCTGGCAAACAGGCTTGGGAACATTTAAAACAGAATCAATGGTGTTAAATAAAACTCCAGGGTTGTGGCGGTTTGACTCAATGACTCCATCTAAGTGAGCTCTTTTGACTTCCTTAACCACAGTCTGATAGTCTCTCCAGCAGTCTTTTAAAATTAAAAACGACACTTGCAGCTTGTCCTTCTTTCACCTGCGCTCGGCTCTACGACACTCCTTCCTGGCTGCTCTAGTTGCGTCGTTGAACCAGGGCTCCAATTTTGCTCTATGTGCAGTCCTTAAAGGAGCCACAGAGTTCAAAATACCTTGACAGAAAGAATGAAACCATGAGCTGAGTTCTTCTGTATCCATAGAGAATAGAATAGAGGGGACGCACAGCTAATTAAAAGCAGCAGAGAACCAGCCGGCAGAGAGGGAGTTAAAGACCCGACAGTCCCGAGCAGGAGCGCTAGATTTAAGTACAGCACATGAAAAGCCAACATTAAAAATCACAGGCTTATGATCAGAGAATACGTTATCACGGATCTCAATATTCGACACAGACAATCCATGAGATAGAACCAGGTCTAACGTGTGTCCGTGTTCATGTGTGGGACCCAACACACGCTGAACCACATTAAAAGAGTCAGTAAGACTTAAAAAGTTCTTCGAGAAACAATAATATACCAACATGCACAGTCACTACTCAGAGAAAATATAGAACTGGACTTAACGGCATCTTAAAATGTGCAATAAGTCAAAGCATTTTTTTTTATTGTTACTGGTGTAGTCCTGATGTCTAAACGACATATTTAAGTCTGAATGATCCCCTATTATCCAGATATCTAGGTAGATTACTTCACTGGTATTATTGTCAGAATGTGCAACCTTTGAACTGTAGACAGAATTGACAGCTGACTTTAAATGTTTAAACAATTAATTAATTAATTAATTAATTAAAAGTAACACAAGAAGAAAACATCACAAAGTCAGCAGCCTGACTCAGTAATGTCAGTTAAACAGGGATACAGCAGAATGTTTTCAATTCAAAATGACTTGATTCTTGAAATTTATGAAGCTTTAAATATGGGGCTGCACAGTGGCGTAGTCGTTAGCACTTTCGCCTTGCAGCAAGAAGATCCCTGGTTCAAATCCCGGGGTGGGCCTGGAGTTTGCATGTTCTCCCTGTGCATGCGTGGGTTTTCTCCGGGCACTCCAGCTTCCTCCCACAGTCCAAAAACATGCTGAGGTTAACTGGTTACTCTAAATTGTCCGTAGGTGTGAATGTGAGTGTGATTGTTTGTCTGTATATGTAGCCCTGCGACAGACTGGTGACCTGTCCAGGGTGTCCCCTGCCTTCGCCCGAGTCAGCTGGGATAGACTCCAGCACCCCCGCGACCCGAGTGAGGATAAAGCGGTGTATAGAGAATGGATGGATGGATGGACAGTGGGGTGGTGGTTAGCACCGTCACCTTGCAGCTAGAAGATCCTTGGTTCACGTCCCGGCCTTCTTTCTACATGGAGTTTCCATGTTCTCCTTGTGCATGTGTGGGTTCTCTCCAGGTTCTCCAGCTTCCTCCCACAGTCCAGAAACATGCTGAGGTTAATTGGTGATTCTAAATTGTCCGTAGGTGTGAATGTGAGTGTGATTGTTTGTCTATATGTAGCCATATGACAGATTATTACCTGTCCAGGTGTCCCTTGTCTTCACCCTAAGTCAGCTGGGACAGACTCCAACCCCCCATGACTCTAATGAGGATTCACCAGTATATAGATGATGGGTGGATGAACTGTGGTCAAATGTTAACACGTTACAGACGTAGCTACTGTAAGCTGCAGTCACTGACAGTCACAGAAGTTGATTCAAGGAAAGTTAGTTGTACCTCCTACGACGTCTAGATTTCAGGTGTGATTGGCTGTTTTAATTGAACATTAACTGAACCTTAATCACTGCGTTTACATCTGACTTTAGGTCAGTCCACTACAAAAATGTACATATTGCTAATGAGCGGAGGCACATAACCTGGAAAAAGCTGCTAATTATGAAGTCCAATTCAGGAAAAAGAAGAATTCATGTCTTGTGCAAAAGACAAATAATAGTGTGAAGCTCTTTTGCTCGGGGAACACACACAGCCTCTACCCCAGCAGGTCTCATGTTGCCTAGCTGGATGTGTGCCCGTTGGAGATCAGGAGGCAGTTGGGCATCTGTTGGACACCAAAGATCCAGAAAACAGGCTGTCAAATGAGACAAAGAGCAGCGTGAAGGAAGGAGCGAAGTGGAGAAGGAGGGCAGGAGAGGGCAGGAGAGAGCACATGAGAGCGCTGGTGTTCTATGCTGTGTTCTTCTGTGTGCCCCCTCGCTATCATGTGTGGGTGTCTGTGTACGAACAAGAGAGAATGAAGAAGACAAGAGACAGAGTGTGAGCGAGAGACGAGTGATTTCACACCATCGAAGTGCAATCTCCCAGCATTGACTCACTCCTGACTCCAGCAGCTCTGTAGCTGTTTACACCCTCCCAAAGAAACAGATGGAGCAGAGAAACAGAGCTAACTGCCGGAGAAGACCCTCAGCCTTCTCTTCATTCTGTAGTGTCATTACAGCAATAGATGAACACTAATATCACTACATTTCTCAGCACTTTTAGGATGACTGTGCGGCTGTAGGAGCATACAGGAGGGAAGCAGCTAAACGAAGACTCTTTGTTCTGTATCTCTGCCACAGCGGGAGAGAAATTAGACAAATCCAACAAGCCAGCCTGCAGATGGAACCCACAAATGTCTTGTTCCAGCCTAATCCATGTGTGCAGGCCATATGCTGCTGTGGGTGTGTGCAGCATTTGTATTTTACAGTAGCACAGAAGGCTCCTCTTTCTTCCAGCCCTGGGAACATCAAGGCCCTGCGCCTCGTGCAACTGATCCTAAATGAGCCCTAAATGCTCAGGTGGATGACCCGCTGCTATAGAGTGAAGACAGGTTGTGAAAGAACCACGATAGACGTCCTACGCCAATTCATGATGTTGTTCTGGTGGAAAATCAATTCATTTCAAGTAAGTAAATCTGGGAACAATTTTCATTATATGAACACAGACTCAGGTGGGGGGTATTCAGTATCTCTAGCAATCACTCCAGAAACAAAATCTTCCCTGAACTGGAACAATACCCTCAGAATAAAATGGGACAGCCTTGTTTCTGGAAGTGCTTCAGTGGTCCAGATTAGGAGGAAAGGTTTATTTTGTCCAATGAATAAAATCTGCAGAGATAAATGGATATAATGTCATGAAAAAAAAGAATGTGTATTCTGGATGCTTTCTGTACCTTAACCTGAAAGATGACGTCCCAAAACTGAGCAGCACGTTAAATACAGTCTTCCCCTAAATACACTGTCATGGCATTTTCCATTCCTTCAGACTGATATGTAGAAGTGCAGCAGAGCTCTTTGCCCCCTTAACATCTCTGACTGAATGAAATGACTCATGGAGAACATCCCTGTCCAGCTGCTGCCAACATACTGCAGCAAGTTCAGCTGAAATACTGAAATACTCACTGACTTTTCTCATGAATGAAATACTAAAACTAAACCATGTGGAATCACATGTCACTGTCACCTGACGTTTTTATTTCATTTTATCGTCAGAATATTTCTGTGATTTGAGTCCTGCATCCCAAGATATGATGCTAAATGACAAAAACACATTAAACCAAGCAACACAACAATAAGTGGCTGCAGTGTATCAGTTTAATCAGAGCCTTCAGTGTTTAGTTGTCCTATTTAGAAGGAAAAACTCTGATTTAACAATCTGATAGGCTGAGGAACAAAAGAGTTCCCTTGAGCCTGATTCTTGTGTTTGATGGTAAAAGCAGATAAACTATGACAGGAATCTGATGTAGGGAAATATTATCTGCCAGAGACATACAAACAGAAACATTATTTTTGTAAATGCAGCTTAAACTTTAACTCAAGCAACATGTCTGAACCCGCCGGCCAGCAGCAGATGGGTCCCCCCACATAAAAAGCCGGGTTCTGCTCAAAGTTTCTTCCCATTAAAAGGGTGTTTTTTCTTGCCACTGTCACGTTCGGGCTGCTCTGGGGGTTCAGGGGGTTCATATGGGTTCTATAAAGTGCCTTAACACAATTTGACTTGTAATTGAATTGAACTGAATTGAGCAGACACTCAGGAGTGTGTACAGAGGAGCTTTAAACTGAACAGAGAAACAGCTGATCCATGTGCTGACTCTGTACTCCACAACACTTATAGATATGAAAAACAATAACAGGACCTCTTTGGTGTGTTTAAGAAGAAAATATATGTGTGGTTGTGGCTTTCTACAAAAAGAACCTATATGTGCACTCCAGGATAAAGCAACAGAACCACAGACAGTCGAATATTTATAGGAGGAAACCTGTTCTGTGTTCTGGACCAGAATTGTTCATAAGGAGGCCTTAAACTCGTTATTATGACTTTTTTGGATTGATATTTGGAACATCAGGAAGCCCTCTTTAAAGACTCCTGCAGTGAGAACCAGGTGTTCTATTTCATTCTAGGTGAGCTGGGGAGCTGAATTGCAGCATGTGGGGAGGGGTAACATGGGAAAGAAATCTAGATATGCCATTTTGATACATAAAGGTGAGTTTTAGGGAATTTAAGGGGATTCAATCAGTGACTGGAGAGGAATTTTAAACAGCAACATTTTCCTGCAGTTCCAGCAGTATAGTGACTGAATCACCAGCCAGCTCTATTATCTCTCATCCAGCGTCTAGCAGCACATATTTATGGAAAACAGGCGAATATATTTTCCTGTATCACTTTCTAGTGAGACAGATGGTCCAATATGTTCCACATGCTAACTGTAAGCTGAAGACTAACTTGTGATTTAGTGATCTATGAATAAACAGGATTTTACTTGGAGTACACACCTGTCAATCCCATGTGCCTCCCTCAAATCTGGTGCGTCTGTTGATCATTTATTACAGTGAACTAAATCACTTTGTTGTTCTTTTAGATGTGATTAAAGCATCAGGATATTTTAAAGTACTGTAAAAATACAGCATCAAGTTGTTCTCTTTGTTTCTGACTTCGTGTCCTCAGGTGTGTTCCGACACGAACAGAAATCTGGCAAAATGGAACACAAGTATGTAGAAGTATTTCTGGGAGTCTATAAATGTGCTTCAGTTCTGTCCATCACTGGAGATATGGGATGGGACCTCCAAACATCAGACATTAATGCTAAATGCTTCTCCCTTGGAACAGACTGGTGGAGATGTCCAGCCAGAGGATCACTAAAAAGATATTTAATTGCAGCATCTCCTGGGCTAATGAGCTAAAGTATATATTTCATTTGAACAATTTATCATTTATTTTTCATAACAGGTTATTCAATCTATTTAAATTAATGCTCATTTGATGTTTTACTGTCCTGTATATGAGGACATCAGGGAGGAAGTTTTCAGGAAGATGTCCACTGTTTGTGACGATTTCTTTTGGTTGGATGAACATGAAAAACTAGAGATTAACCTTTTTCATGTCAGAGTTTCTTTTCCAGGTCTGGATAGAATGAACATGTTTAGTTTGAGAACTGAGCAGCAGAATAATGTATGTTTGGATGTTCTGCTGCGATGCTGGTATACTGGTGTCTGGTAAACCCATGAGGGTTGAACATGAAAATAAAGAAATCAATCAATCATATATAATCAAGCAATTTCCAAGAAACTGCTGAGAATTGTCATATTTGTCAGTTGATCACATCTAGTGTATTCAGAGCATTTCCAGCAGCGGGTCAGAGTTTTTTGAATTAAAATTAACTATCATATCATTGACAGTGTAATGAAGCAACACGAGTACAAAAAAGCTCCTCAGCCAGAGTTTCTGGACAACAACAGAGCTCTGTGACAAAGAAGAATAACACACATCTGTCATGACACACATATTTATGAACAGAATATTCTTCTGCTCCACACTTCTGAGTCTTTCACATTTACGGTTCTTTTACTCAGTGAATGTCTCTATTCTCTGTATTTGTGGGTCAAAAGGTGCTCCTGTTCTCTCTGATCAGGTAGCCTAGAACAGAAGCAGATCATTTGTTCTGATCACTGTAGCATCTGTTTATCACCTGCAGCGAGCACTTCAATGCTAGAAACGATTTCAAGAAGATGTCAAATGTGGAGCTACCTGCAGCTGGTTCAGAAACACTGTACATCTGTGTGTGTGTGTGTGAGTGTGCACGCATGAGGGTGGGTGGGAGTGTAGGTGGAGGAGTGGGGAGGCGAGGGGGGTGGTTGCCATGGTGTCGAAGTGTTTGTACTTGAGCTGTAGGACGGTAACATCCTCCCCAGAGTGCGGCGGCTTCAAGGCTTGTAATTGGGCAAAGTCTTCTCCGAGGAGCGCCAAATCGTCAACAACACACGAGCCAAAAGGTTGCGGTGACCTCACAGCGAGGTCAGATGTGTTGTGGGTTGTTGTCGAGGAGGAACGCCGGCTGTCTGAGCAGACTGATCTGTGTGGAGCAGCATGGATACCAGGCATGGGGATCACAGTGCAGTAAACAGAGAGGAATCCATGCTCAGAGGATCGGTGTACAGTAAGCAGAGACGCTAACAGTCCATAAAATACCCCTGCTGGAAAAACTGGAGGGCCAAATTTCCACGTGTTTGAGCACCGTTTCCTTTATACTTCTCTAAAACCTAATGGCGTTCATTGTTTTATCCAAATAGGAGAGGTATTCTGCACAAATAGCAAACCACAGACTAAACATGTCGTCCCCCATGAATTATGCATTCTCTGACAAGGCCACTTGCAAATGAGAGTCTTCAAGCAGCACAGCCTTCGGCCAATCAGTGCAGTTTCAGAGTCTGCCAACAGAGGAAGGAGGAGAGCAGGTCTGTGGAGAGGTGGATATGTCACAAATTATTCACTCTGACCAACTGTGTTTCCAACATTTTGGCCCTGCAGCAGTCAGTGTTGACACAAAGAGTCATGATGAGTGTAGGAGGAATTCACACAGCAATTAATCAATCACAGAAATGAATGAACAAGCCCCTGATGTTTGAGTGAATGGATCTTAGAATGCCCTCTCACAGACTGGTCATCCCCCCCTCATTATTTCTCCTCTAGTGGATTCATCAATAATCTCCATGCAGAACAACTCTGACCTCTGGCTCGTGTCTGTCTAATAATCTAATAAATAATCAGTTTCTACCTGCTGCCGTGCATCACTGTCCAGCTGCCTCCTGGCTGTTTAACTCATATATGCTGCTCATATCAGTGCACTTTATAGCCGTAGTTAATGTAATGCCATGGGGCTTTATGGAGATCATTTCTCGCTGCATGCATGATATCTGACTCATTAAAAATACATAAGTTGCACAGTTTTGTTTTATGAACCATGAATGTATCTGATACACTGAATCTCTAATCTGACTATACTTTATAAGCTTCACAGACCTGTTCCCCCATGTGTTTTCAGCTTCGATACACGCCATGGCTCCTAATTCTTCATGTCTTCAACTCTCATTTTTACACAAATTGAAAACATAACCAGCAGGAAGTATTTCTACCTCGGGCAGCGCTCAGACAGAGACAAATGTGAGAAAAAACACACAACTAATATTAATTTGACCGTGTGCCAGAGCAGAGGGCTCAGCAGGAAAGAAAGACCAAACATATGGCGGTCTGGTTGAAAGTTAACCTTTGTCAGGCTGTGGTGTCAATCACATACATGTAGGAGTGTATCATTGTAACACGATTAGATTGTCATTGCACACAGGACCCACAGCAGAATAAGCTCCAGTATGACCACGTTCCAGAGTCACAAAGCCTCAGAGCAGAACATTTCAGTCCTTTGGCGATCTCCGTTACTTGAAATGACCTTTGAATGGATCGTTTTTCATCGTCTTGTTTTAGCGTAGGGCTGGTTTTCCACTCTCACTGAGCACTAATTGAAAATCTGACAGTGAAGTTGTCTCCCTCTGACTTTAAGACTTTTGAATGAATCTTTTTTTTTCACAGGTTTAAAGTTTTTTTTACCTTGTTGAAACGTCTCTTTCATATGCTTGAAGACACATTACGATGCTGATTATTTCCGTCTTGTGTGTGTGTGTGTGTGTGTGTGTGTGTGTGTGTGTGTGTGTGTGTTCATCTGCAGCTTTCACTACAGCAAATTAACTTTTACTTTTACTGCATTTATTTGTGCATATGAACAGAAATTGAAATGATTGACACATGAGGGTGTTTTTTTTCCACTGGAGGGCTGCTCTTCAGATGAATTTACTCAGTGGAAATATTGCAGATTTTTAATGCAGACCACCCAGCTTGGTGCCTCTTATGAAGTTAATTCTGAGACCACTTTAGAAATGAGCTGCTTGATCAAACTGAAGTTCCACCTCTCTCACAGTATAGCAGGTGATGAAGGCCTGCACTGCGCTCCTTCATCATCTCATCTAAAGGTTTTGTGATCTGAGGACATTATTTTAAAACACTGAATGCTATTTCACCTCCTCTATGTTCCACACGAGATGGTTTCTTCCCATACTGTAACACAGCTAACAGGACAGAGGTGAAGCTCCCTCAGTCTGTTTCAAAGAGTAAAAAAATGAAAGAATGAAAGAGAAAAAAGGAAACCCACACCTAAACACTGTGGATAACACGAGAGGAGGCTTCAGGTTTCAGGGATGGAGAAGAAGAAATAGTCAGGTATGGTTACAGATCCTCAGGTGTGTGGTTAAAGATAGAGCTGTGATGATCAATCTGTTAGTTATCACCAGCTATCTTCATAATCAATTGAATACAGATATATCTAAAAGAATTTGCTGATTGGAGTTTATTAATGTAAATATTTTTGGTTTATTTCTTACTCTGTGACGATAAACTGAATATTTCTGTGCTGTGGATAAAACCAGACGTCATTTTGGGCTTTGGGAAACACTGATCTACATTTTTCATCGATTTATCGAGAATATGATCGACAATAAAATAATCACTAGCTGCATTTCTAGTCAGCATCTCCTGATCAGGTTAAACTTTCAGGATTTCAACCACACTGACATTAGAGAGAGAAGAGTCTAACAGCACCAACAGTCCTCCTCCATCAGACATCATCTCATGGTTAGCCTGACCAGCAGCCTGCAGCAGTCAATAGAAAACTCATCTGAATGACACTGAACACTGAATGAGACTTTTAACTGGTGGTGTAAATAATCTTCCAGCTCACAGAGAAACTTCCTGCCTCTGAACCAGCTGCAAATCTGCTGTATAGAAAAATTTAAGACATGAAGGCAGCGAGATAAGTCCACTGAGCAGCAGAATATGTTCACCTTTACAGAGGTATCCACGCTTTTCAGCACGGAAAAATAGGAATCACGCGACGAATGTCAATTAGACAACTCCAATGTCACTTATTCAACTCCACCGCACTTACGTATGTGGAATCACTTATCAGTTCCTCAAAACTTCACTTCAGCTGCATCCTACCAGTCCTTAAAGACACAACTGACCTTTAAATTCCCTGAAATCTGCATTTAAATCGCTTCTGAAAGAGATGTCTGTTAATGATAAACGTCCTCCAGCCACAGCCATCATCATCCTCACCTTCCTCCTCCACCCTGAGGTGAGCTGGTGCCAGAGACGTGCTGTTTGTGGCGGACGAGGCACGTCTGAAGTCCGGTCACACGTTCAGAGATGGAAACACCATGAATGATTTGCATCAAAGAAAACAGTGTGGGAGGGAGGACAGATGAACTGTAGATTCTGAAGTACTGACATGCCGCTGGGCTCTGATGTAAAATTTAGCAGCTCACATTTATTGTTTGTTTCTGAAGCTTGCATTTGTTTATTTTTTCCTTTCCAAGCAAACAAAACAAACAGATAATAGTTCCATGCTGATGAGCAGATGGAAGAGGGTTATTGAAGGGCAGTGGTTTCTGCATAAAAACTATTTTACATATCCAGACTAAGTGAACCACAGATAATCGATTCCACATCCCCATAAACAGATAAGAGTGTCCAAGTGTGGAGCAGACAGAATCAGTCAAGACAGCAGCAGAGGAAACTAAACTCATGTTATTGGTGAACCTAAATAGCCTGTAAAAGACAGGCTAAAATGATTCCTGACAAACTGCAGGGTTCATAAACAGCCTCCTCAGTGTGATCTCTTCAAGGAAGTTTAACACAGATAATCATTTTAAATGTGTTTCATTCAGGACAGAATCTCCTTCTCTCTGAGCTGTTCAGCTGCATCAGCAAACATCATTCTAGAAACCTGAATGTCAGTTAAAAGTCTCCATCATTAATCCTAAAGACAAACAAACAACCTCAGGTCAGAAATCAATTATTAACGGAGTTTTAATTTAAAATAGAAACTGGGCGGCTCAGTTCCATAAATTATCTTAAGGAAGATGAACTGGAGTCTTACTTTGACTGTCAAACTTCCTGATGATGGTGTCCAGGAAGGTGTTCTGTGGAGCCACATGGCCCCTCCGAACCGGCATCTTTTCGGCTGGACTTTCAGAGACTTTGCAGGACTTTAGTTAGAATCGCCCAAAGCTGCGTTTCCAGATCCAGCCGAGCGCACGATGCTCACTGCGCTCCCCGCATGGACACTCAGCCCCGCCGGTTTCAGGGCAGGAATCCGGGGGCCAAAGTTCCCCCAAGTTGCTCAGAGAGACAGCGGCTTTTTGGAGAATCTCCAGGAGAAAGTGAGGACAGGAGAGTTCTGGAAAGGAGGCGCACTGAACGCAAACGGATCGGAGCCGTTCCCAGCCTCCAGTCTCCAGGCTGAGAGCAGCGACTGAGTCTGTTTCTGTCCCCTGAGGGGAGGGCAGCCTGTCAGGGGGGATTTCTTGCAGGTCTCACAGTCGGTGGAGCACAGCGGACCTCTCATCCTGCACTACAGCCCGCTCCTCGCAGGAGCACCGGCAGAGCTTTCCGACGAGCGTGGCTGGATCCATAGTCAGGGCGCCGGGATGCGCGTTTCTATTTCTTCCTCCTTCCACCTCCTCTCTGGAGCTCTGGAGCGCTGTGTGTCAGAGAAACCACAAAGAGGTGATGAAAAGAAAAGAGCAGATCGTCAGCAGCTTGAATCGTCTTAGACCAGTGTTTAGGAGGTGTTCTCGGTGTCTCTCCTCCTCCTCGCTGTGCGCTCTGCCGGATGACTTCAGCTCCTCTGGCGTCTAGCTGCGCCTCTTTTAACCCTTTACTCATCAGGAGCTGCTCTCACGGTCAGGAGGGACAGAGGAGATGTCCTCAGCTTAAAGTCCACCTGAGGCTCCACAGTGGGCCCTCAGCTGCTAATTCCTCAACTTATTAGGAATTATTCTCATGAAATAAAATGGATCTTTTGTCACAGTTGGAGGAAACTGGAGGAAACCTGACGCCCTGAGGACAAAGAAGAGTTGCTCAGGGGTCCAGCTAACAGCTGCTGCTGACAGGTGTTGTGCTTTGTACCTGTCTGCTTCCTGGATGGGAGGGATTCATCTCAGCCTCCTCTCTGCTGCCTTTGTCCTGCCCAGCTCTGTTCAGCCCTACACATGAACATTCACCTGCTCTCCCTGTCAGCTGCAGGATCCGGATCAGATGGAGGATCCGGATCAGATGGAGGATCCGGATCGGATGGAGGATCCGGATCAGATGGAGGATCCGGATCAGATGGACCAGAGGACCAGAGGAAACAGAAGGAAAAGCGGCCGTTCTTTTCCGTGCTTCAGGGCTGGATGGGGAGTCTCCACTCACGCTGCTCTGCTACGTCACACCGCCGGGGTTCCCCCCTTCCGTCATGCTGTGATGATGCCTTCACGAAGTGTCGGATATTTCAGTATCAGACTGAAGCGCACATGGAGGAGATCGCCAGAGAGGGTACAGAACAAGACACTTATTAAATCATGAAAATTCTTTGCTTCTTTATCTGAAGGAGGATTGAGAGTGTGAACATGTAGATATTTTTCATTAATCTAACTAAAATCAATGTATATTGTATCTGACTCTATGTCACATAATGTTATGGAACAAAATAAAGAAAGATGATCAAGGTCCTGAGAGTTTCGCACATTAACCTACATGAACTGACTTTGATGACTGGCTTTTCCTTGGCTTCAAAATGAGGTCGTAATAATTTTTTTTTAGATCAGTTCCTTTATTAATCCCACAGTGGAGCATTCTGCAGTGCAGAGGGGAAAGTGCACACATGTGGGGACATTAGTAGAAAAATGAACAAACAGATATTGTACAGATTCCTTTGAATGTGGAAAATGATGAAACAGAGGATTATTCTTAATGCACACAACACTGATGTTGTACAGTCTTATCCAGAAGCAAACAACTGAGTCTGAATTTCCAAAACACAGGTTTGGGTGGACTGAAGCTGCACCATGGTGAAATATGATTTTCAGTGTGTTGTTTAAACCAGTTTATGTCTCCTAATGCTGCAGGCGGCTGAGACAGAACTAACTCTGTGCTACTTATCCACATACAAAAGTGTTGACCAAGATCTTGTATTGATGATAGGAGAGTTGAACCGCTGTACAAAGTCTTCTCCAGAACATCCTAAAGATTCTCAGTGGGGCTAAGGTCTGGACTCTGTGGAGGTCAAACCATCTCATGCTCCCTGATCCTCTCATTCTCAGTGTGAGTCCCATGAATCCTGACATCGTCATCGCTGAACATGCCTGTGCCATCAGGGAAGAAAAACTCCATTGATGGAAAGACCTGGTCATTCAGTATATTCAGGTAGTCAGCTGATCTCATTCTTTGGGAACATAACGTTGCTGAACCTGACCAACCCCAGATCATAACCCTAACCTCCACAGGCTGGTAGACACTAGCCATGACGAGTGCATCACTTCATCCGCCTCTCTTCTTACCCTGATGCTCCCATCACTTTGGAACAGGGTAAATCTGGACTCATCAGACCACATGACCGACTCTATTTGTTCCTGGGAGATGATGGTTCACCACTATTCTTCAGGTTTTAATAACGTGTTGGACGGTTCTTAACCTGATTTTAGTAATTTAATTTCTTTAGTTGTTTTCTTTGCTTGATGCATGCTAACAGACAGATTAACATCCTTTCCATGACCACAGGATATGTCTTCCAACATGGTTGTTTAAGAAATGAGAGTCTCCTGACTGCATCGGCTAGGGTTAAATAAGATGTTTCATCACTGCAGTATCCAATGGAAGGATCTTGCCTATTTGTTGAGTTAAATCCAAGTGAAGACATTTTCTTTGGAAAGGCAGTGTATTTACACTATTGATGAAAAGTTTGGGGTCACCTAGACAATTTCATGTTTTCCATGAAAACTCACTTTTATTCATGTGCTAACATAACTGCACAAGGGTTTTCTAATCATCAGTCACCCTTTCAACACCATTAGCTAACACAATGTAGCATTAGAACACAGGAGTGATGGTTGCTGAAAATGTTCCTCTGTACCCCTATGGAGATATTTGTGAGGGAGCTGATGAAGCATCCTCCTCACTACTGTAAAGCTGCATGAACTGACAGACTGATACAGGAAGTTATTTTGGTTTTGTTATGTTTATTTGATATCCCTCTAACTTCTCCCTCTGAGTTCTGTTTCCAGGGGGCGTGTTCATGAAGTGCACACTTGGAGATGCACCCAGGGGTGGCGCACCTGGATTTGATCAGTGATTAGATCATACCAGGCAGTCGAGATAGAGAGGGGGGGAGTTGTTAGAGTGTTTGATTTTGTTTAGATTTTTGTTTAGTTAATTCTTTGGTTTATTATGGGTTTCATTTTCCTGTATAGTTCTGTGTATGTTGTGGAGATGGGAAAAGGAAAACCTGGCTAATACACTCAAGGAGTGTATTAGCCAGGTAAATCTGGTGGGGGAGATGAGTTTGGTGTGAGGAGATGGTGATAATGGTATGATCTGGAATGATTAGGTGGCAGGTGTGAGGAGTGTGCGTGTGAGAGGGGTCAGGCTGTGTGCTCTGCTGAACAAGAATGCTGCCACATGTTCTTCCTGCACCGTTTGTTGCCTCTTCAGAATCTTTTATTGTAAGTTTTTGGATTAATTAAAAACCCAGAAAAAATATCAGAGCTCTGGAAAAAAAACCTCCTGTCTGCTGTGGCTCTTTTTACTATCACACTCCACCCCTCCATACCACTTGGCATTTCCATCCGGCTTGTGAGGTTCCCAACATCTGAAACCTTACAATATTCCATTAAAAATCAGCCGTTTCCAGCTAGAATAGTCATTTACCACATTAACAATGCCTAGTCTTTATATACTATATATGCTGATTTCCATTCTCCTCACAGAGGCAACAGTAGCCTCACTGAGTAATCTGAAATCTTCACTAACAACTCAGATTTGCTTTGGTCATCATCTAGCCATTGTTTCAATTCAAAAGTTGTGTTGACTTTTTTTCTGTCTGAACTTGAAGGCAGCAACAGTCAAAGCTTTTCCCTGCATGTCCAACATCCTCACAGTGTCTGAGCCCTTGTAATTCAAGATTTCTACATCCATGCAGGCAGTAACATGTATTTGTTTCCAGCTCTGTCAAATCCAGGCCGACAGCCACACCGCTACTCTGTGAATACATTCATCAAAATGACCTGTTCTGTGAATGCATCCATCTCCCCCAGTGATCAGATGATTTAATGATTGGTTAGATGTGATAAATGGCAGCCTTGTAGTTGAACGAGGACTGAAGAACCATTCATCATAATATGACATTTTGGTATGAATTAAAAATGCATCGCTTTTTGCTCCTATTACTTCCAGTAGTATTTACTCCAGCAGCTGAGAGTCAGAGGAGGCGTGCTGGTCAGCCTTCCCATCTCAACTCCCTTATTTAGTCAGGAAAACAGAGAGGCAGGAGGAGGGGAAGGTGAGAGTGGAAGGAGGAAAGGAAAGTCGGTTTGTAGCCATGGATCACAGCCTGTCACTCTCTTTCTGCTTTTACACCCAGACAGACAGGCAGACAGGCAGACAGGCAGACAGACAGACAGACAGACAGACAGACGGACAGAAAGGTAGCTAAAGTTCCTTACAGAGTCCTTAATGCATTAAACTTAGCAAAATATTGAATGTTAGTCTGAATAAATGCAGAGGCGTCACTCTGACACATCCATTAAAAGCCACAACTTCCTATAATGACTGAACGTTTCTGCAGCAAATTAAACTCCATCATCAGCAGTATCACTTTCCTGTCAAACAGTGTGTTTTCCATATCGGCAATTCTTCTCGGCACGGCATGCAAACAGGTTTTTACTCAGGCTGAATGTGTGGAACCAACCGGAAAAAAAGAGGATTAATGCTTCTTTAAATGCAGAGAGGACGAGAGGCTTCCAACTCTTCACATTTAACTTCTTTAAATAAATGTTTGCAGCTTTATTTATTCACAACAAAATGAGTCACAGAAGGATCTCACACTTTCATCTTTGGAAAAAGTAATTCGAATTTTCACATCATTAATACATGAGTTGTTTGTGTCTGGTTCCTGTGAATCTTCAGAGTTTAGACTACCAGTTTGGAAGTTACATCTAAAGGAGGGAAGCTTGAGACGGAAGCAGTTAACACTGAGGCGACTGTTTCTGCACAGCTGGATGATGCAAACTTGTGCCACAGCTGTTTAATTAAATAAGTCTACTGATAATATTAGTGTTATGTGTGAAGAAAAAGAGTTTTATGAGGATGTTTTTATGTAATTTGATCTTTAAACTAAAACCTTGGGTAGTTTTATATCACTTACACCCTCCAGATGCTAATTTGAGAGCAAAATAGTCTGTTTTGTGAAAATGTTCATTACAAGCAAAACTATTTATTGCTCTGAAAAATATATGAAAAGAAGCCTGCAACTATTTAAACAATAAGATTCAGTTGTGATTTCATTAATGAAGCTCTGTTTTATGACTATAAAAATAATGATATCCGTATAATATATAATATATACTCATCAGCCACCGTATTAGGTACGCCTGTTTCAATTGCTTGTTAACACAAATAGCTAATCAGCCAATCACATGGCTGCAGCTGAAAGCATTTATTCATGTAGACATGGTCCACACAACCTACTGGGGTTCAAACCGAGCATCAGAAAGGGGAAGAAAAGACTTTGAATGCAGTATGGTTGTTGTTTTGAGTATTTCAGAAACTGCTGATCTATTGGTATTTCCACTCACACCATCTCTCAGGTTTACAGAGAATGGTCAGAAAAAGAGAAAACATCCAGTGAGCTGCAGTTGTGTGGACCAAAATGTCTTGTTGATGTGAGAGGTCAGAAGAGAGTGGACAGACTGGTTGGAGGTGATAGAAAGGCAACAGGAACTCAGCTAATCACTTGTTACAACCAAGAAATGCAGAATACCATCTCTGAACCACAACATGTCCAACCTTGGAGAAGATGTTCTACAGCAGCAGAAGACCACACCGGGTTCCTGTCAGCTAAGAACAGGAAACTGAGGCTACAATTCACACCCCACCGAGCATTTTTCGGTCTAAAAAATGTCTAATATACGTCTAATGGTCCTTAGACGTCTAGGCTAAAATGGTCTACCGGCGGTCTAAAAATGAAAATTTTTTTTAGCTGTCTAAGCATTTTTTTTTGTTTTAATCCAGCATACCGGTATTATTTATACAACTTACATTCGTTTTTTTATTTAATATTAAATAATTAAAGGATTACATTCTTTCGTCTAGATACTGGCGAAAATATAGACCTATTAAAGACGGGCGAATTTCCGTCTAAACTTAGACGACATGTCTATTAGACGTCTAATGCTCGGTGGGACAGACTCACCAAAACTGGACAATAAAAGATTGGAAAAATGCTGACTGGTCTGATGAGTCTCCATTTCAGCTGCAACATTCAGATGGTCAGAATTTGGTGTAAACAACATAAAGCATGAATCCATCCTGCCTTGTATAAATGGTTCAGGCTGCTGGTGGTGTAATGGTGTGGGGGATATTTTCTTCGTACCAAATGAGCATCATTTAAACTCCACAGCCTACCTGAGTATTGCTGCTGACCATGTCCATCCCTTTATGACCACAGTGCATCATCTTCTGATGCTACTTCCAGCAGGATAATGTTCCATATCTCAAAGCTCAAATAATTTCAAACTGATTTCTTGAACATGACAATGAGTTCTCTGTACTCCAACGACCTCCACAGTCACCAGATCTCCATCCAGCAGAACCTTTAGGATGTGGTAGAATGGGACATTGGCATCATGGATGTTCAGCTGACAAATCTGCAGCAACTGCATGATGCTATCATGTCAATATGGACTACAATTTATTTATTTAAATCAGTTCTTAAAACCCACGTTTACAGACAGACCTTCCAGTAAAGTTCTCTTTTATTTCTCTTTTATTATTCTCTGCCCTTTTATCTATTTTTAAAATGATCACTGCTTGTAGTCCCTCTTTCTAACCTCCCTCTTCATTTTCTCTCTAGCATCCCTCCAAAAGCCCTTGTGTGATGTCATCCTTTAACCACCGTGTAATTAGCTATCCATTCTGTACATTTTGTCTTTTTTTATGTTCTGTCAAAGCACTTTGTGGATGTTCTTCCTAAATGTGCTATACAAATAAAGTTATTATAAAATCTCTGAGGAATGTTTCCAACATGTTGAAAGTATGACACCAAGAATTAAGATAGCTCTGAAGGCAGAAGGGGATCCAGCCTTTAACGATTAAGGTTTTAATTAAATGAGGTTTATGCCACTTTCTGATGATTCCTGTACATCCTGTTCAAAGATATACTGAAAAATAGAGAAAGCTATGGATATGTTTGGAAAAGTTGATCATAAAAAGATTCCTAAAAAGCCAGACAGCTGACCGTTTTCTCCAGGCGCAGAAAATATTTATTGACCAGTCCACTGGAATTGCACTGTAAACATGCAGATATGTTAAGTTAATGTCAATTTAAAGCAGGCATCATAAACATACATATGAAACATCTTTAAATGCACAATAGGTATTACTTGGATTGTATCATAGGTCCTTTAATCTATAAATACACAGTAGAAAAAGACTGTACAGGTTTCAGAACAAGAACTCTACTATTAGCAGTAGCATTCAGTCATATGATGACTACAGACTACAGATCCATCAGCAGAGATCTTCATCTGGACTTCATCTGCATCTGTTCATCCCATAATCATCCATCTATTACCCAGCTGGGTGCAAGTGTGGTCATCTTGTTGAATTGAGGTTCATGCATTTACAGACACACTGAACAGTCGCTCAGCGTCCGGACAGGTCGCCTCCTGTGAATATAGGAAACAGTGAACTGGTGGAGTCAAACTACACTGATCATCATTGATCACCACTGATCAACGCTGATCATCACTGATCAACGCTGATCATTACTGATCATCACTGATCGTCGCTGATCGTCAATGATCATCACTGATCAACATAAGATAAAGGTGGGGTTTGTGAGTCTCATGTCAAATTCAGGGACTATTGCTCACTGCCTGCCAGCTATTTGAGGGTCGTGCAGAGGACAGGGGGAAAAGAGAGAGAGATGTGGTAAAGGGGACATTGGGATTGAGAGGGCCAGTCAATCTAACACATGCTAACACATGCTAACTTGCTAAACAGACTCCACCTTTAACACATTCACCAGAATAATACTAGCTATACTATATACTAAAGTAATAATGATACTAGCTTCCTCTGCAGGGGAAAAGATTGATATCAAGTGTATCTGAAACATTTCATTTCATTTCCTTATACCTCCGCCAAGGAGGAGGAGCCTCGGCAGAGATATGTGATGATCGTCGTCTGTCAGTTAGCAACATTACTCACAATGGACTAACAGAGTTGGATGAAATTTTCAGGGAAGGTCAGAAATGACACAAGGACCAAGTGACTAGATTTTGGCAGTTTTTTCATTGAGTTAAAGATTTCAGCTGTTGGAAACGATACAAGGACTGAGCAGCCTTGGCAGAGTACTGCCCTCTCTGAGTGCTTTTCTAGTTCTGAAATGTGACACAGTATGACCTGACATATTGTGGGATAACTCACATTCCATTTTTAAACAAATATTCACTACAAATGTACAGAAATGATTTGAAATGCATCCAATCAGGAATACAGTACAAGTATTAACAGCAGTGAATGAGTGTCTTCATGTCAGCCACCTTCAGCCTGGTGTGTGTGAGCTCATAGAGAGACCAGATGAGAAATGAGGAAGCTTGTATTGATGGTTAATATGTGTCTGAGTCTGAGTGAGTGCGGCCACATGCTATGAAAGATTGATCGCAGCAACAACCAAATCCGTCAGACGTGATGTCCGTGATGTAGCTCTGGGAGGAGAATATGAGCTGGAGGGATGTTCTGTGTCGTATGTGGCCACATCCAATTAACTAACGCAATCAGCCATGTTGATGAATGGATTAGCACATAATTGCTTCAGAGGTGGGATCCTGATTGAATTATTCATGGCGACCAAAGGCCTAATGCATGTTACACTGGATGTGTGTGAATGTGTGGGGATGCATGTATGTGCCAGGGACCATGTGTTTGTGTGTCAGTCTACTGTTAATGGTAAGTGGGAGAAGAAGACAGATATGATGTCTGAGTGCTACTTTCCATTTATGACATACAGCTCTGAAGCCTTCTGCAGCAGAACGCTCATTCAAGATGAGCCAGACCAGAGCAGAATTTGATCAACGGCCACACAATGCACATCCGTTAGATTTCCGTCTCAGCCTGACTCTACCTGATCGAACTGCTAGATGTTGACCCACTAATACAGCGTTTGATAGAAACTTTTCATTCTTCTTAAATTGGAGAGATTTAGATTTTATCCATCTGATTTGGAAGCATTATTCTGTGTACACAGTTCACATTGGTTGATAAAGATGTTTATCGGTGGAAGAACCTAATCTGATTCTTTATCACCCCTAAACAGAAATCAAAACAAACTGATGTCCAATACAACTGCTGGAGGGAATGTGGAGAGGTCACGGCTGATCACACTCATATATTTTGGTCTTGCCCCATTATCCAGGTCTATTGGAGTAAGGTGTCGAGAATTTTATCAAAAATCCTAGGTTTTAATATTAACGTGACATTTACAACTCTTTATCTTGGGATCATCCCTGATGGTATGAATCCAAATGACGCTTACCTTCTTAAGATTCTGCTGCCAGCAAGTAAAAAAAATCACAAAATATTGGCTGTTACTGTGATGTAGACTTGTAATTCTTTCTGAGACCCTCACCTCTATATTTATTTTTCTAATTAACGTTATTGTTCTTTTTTCTTCATATATCTATTTCTAAGTGAATATGTATGTCTGTATGTATGTGTGTACGTATATGTGTATGAATGTGTGTGTGTATTAATTTATTTCAAGGTTTTTTTTTGTATGTTTGTTTTTTTTGGCCCTTATCATTTTTGTTGATGTTGGAAACATGGTTCCCCTGTTCATTGTTCGGAAAGTTTTCCTTTTAAAAATGTTAGAAATAAAACATTTTTTAAAAAAGATGTTTATTGGTCAGAGATGCTGATTATAAATCATAAACTATCAGTAATGTTTCACCATTCTAGTGCACTGAAGATTAACGATGGACTGATTCAATTTTTGAAGTATTCAGGAACACCAAAACTTCTGATATGAAGATTGTTAAAATAACATCTGTGCAGATGTTTCAGCCCTGACAGTATCTGACAGATGAGTTATGTAGCTGCTGTTTCTGTATTTCTTTCTATTATATTTAGATTTTAGCATTTAAGAATGTGCAGTTTGAGATGGACAGGTCTGATCTAAGTACAAACTAATCTGATGCTGATTTACATGAAAGTTTGTGTTAAATGGAGGTTGAAGCATGAACAGAGCTTATAGATCAGTTATATAAAATGTTAATACGTTAACGGGTAACCACACACTGTGCAAAAACTGATATATGAGTCTGAAAACACTTTAATAAATCCGTGTGCTTCTGATAAAGCCTGTACAGACTGAAAGCTGCTGGAAACTGTGCTTGTATTGGAAATATGAAACACCTGCTGCTGCCTGTCCACATGTCCATCAAGTTCATCTCAAACTAGCCTGTTGTCACACCCCAATCACTCCTGTCACAGCAGGGATTTTCAGAGCAGAAGGGTCAGGATTTCTGTTTAATTTCAGTCTGAGACACTGAACAGTAAAAGCTGCTTATCTGACCTGAATGAGGGCCCGTGTATATACCACGATGAGACACAACATTAAACCCTCTGACAGGTTGATAACTGTGATTATCTTGGTACAATGGGCACCTGTGGAGGGGAGGGACATAAAGCAGATTAACAGTTTCTGTAGTTGGTGATTGATGGAAACAGGAAAAATGGGTGGAGAATGAGTGACTTTAACAAACTGATGACTAGATGACTGGGTCAGAGAAACTCAGAAAAAGCAGGTCTTGTGGGATGTTCCTGGTGTGCAGTGGTTAGTTCCTACCAAAGGAGGTCCAAGGAAAAAAAAGTCATCGTGCCCAAGGCTCAGTGAAGCACAGTGAAGGCTGACCTGTGAGGTCTGATTCCTCAGAAGAGCTATAGGAGCAGAAAGTGTTGCAAAGCTTAATGACAGGAAAGAGTCAGAATACACTGAGCATCACAGCATCTCATGTACAGAGCTGTAAATACCAGAATTGACCATATGCACTGGAAGAAAGCGGTCTGGTCTCATGATTTTTTAATTTCACAGGGACGGGTAGCGGCATCTTTTACTGAGAATAAGGTGGCAGCAGAATACAGAATTAGAAGGAGGTTGATTTTCTGAGCATTGTTCTTCTGGGAAACCTTGGGTCCTGGAAATCATCTGCATGTTATCTTCCTAACCACCGGTGCAGACCACCCCTTCATGGCAGCAGCGTTCCCTGATGGCAGTGGCCTCTCCAACACATCACATAGTGAAGACTTTACAGATTTTAAACAGAGAACAGACAACCCAAAGTTGCCTTTAGATTCCCTATGAGTAAGCAGTCAGCGATGGTGGGAAGGAACCAAAAAAACAAAACGTTTAACAGGGAGGAAACAAAAAACCTCCGACAGAACCAGGCTGGGGAAGGTGGTCATCTGCATTGACCAGTTGGGGTAAGGGAGGGTGGGGATAAGCAGATGGAGAAGAAACAAATAAAAAAGAGAACATTGAACATTGTAGAGGTCGGTGAGGCCAGAAACTGCAGATCAGAGACGTGATCCACAGAGAGAACAACCACAGATACGCAAACTATTCAGAGCTACATTTGGCTGCTTCTGCCACTTCAGCTTGAAGATTTACTCTCCTTTTGTCTTTGATTACTTCAAACATCTGTGTATTTGTGACATAAGGCTTATATTATATACTTGTGAGGTCTCTTATTTCCAGGTGAGACCAAAAACATTTTGAAGTACCTCCACAAATCTGACGGAAAACCTTCCTCGGTTAGATCAAACCTTATTAAATAAACACACTTAGAACATCCCAGGTTCCGCTGAGGGTTGTGACAAACAGAAAAGCTAAAGTAGCACCACACACGGACCACCTCCACTTTAAGAGGTTTCTGCTCCACTGATGATACTGCAGCACACCAACATGACCAAATGGAACACAGGCTATTTTTTTAAAAGATTTCCACCTGATGAGACCTCCCCAGATTCAGTCAGCAAGATAACAGTAAGGCCAAAATGAACAACAATTTGTCCCTTTGTCCCCATCACCAGGCCAGAATGAGATCAGAAAAAATAACTTGACATGTTAATTTCTGCCTCGAAACCATTGTTCTCCGACACTGATGATATTAAAACAGTTATAAATATTCCCGTCTGTATCTCCGTGAAATGTTATGCAGCTAATAAAGAGCACTACAAATGTTACACCTATTTTAGTCACATCAGCACGTGGTTTGTTGGCTGTTTTAGTGAATGTGCCAAGCTCAGCAACCGTTAAAAACTGGCACCAGTTGTGTTTTTATACCAGATGTTTCCTGGTTCTGGTAGAGGTTCTCCCCTTCTGTGGAAGATTAAACTACTGCTGTGACATCAGTGATTGGAGTATGACCCAAAAATGCAAAAAGCTTTGAAGTTGCCACTGATAAGAGCATTAAATTCTTTAAAAGTGCCTCAGTGTTTAGCTGGAGTCAGAGGAAGATCTCTTCCAGACCAAACCAGTCAAGATACACCCCAAACATGAAAGAATATTTCCTTTTAGCTCTTAAAGGTAGCCAAAACTAAATGTTGATGGAACTCTGATTTCAGATGTCGGCATTCAAACTGTTGAGAATAATCAAGGTCTGCTGGAACTATTCGAATTGACCAAATATACAGTATAATCTAATGAAACAGAACAAATAGAATTGTTAAGAAAATTATATGGAAGCTGTGTCAGTAAAAGTAGCTTCATTAGAGACTTCACAAGGTTTCTTTTCATAGCTCTATCTATAAGGTGGGTTAGCTTTAAATGAGTCGCAGTGAGATGCCAGCCGATCGGTTATGTGATCAGCTCTCTTCATGGTTTTTAAAATTTAATCATGTTGCTAAGTCAGTTGGATGAGAATTGAAAGGATCATGTTTTCTGGCTCATATAATGTTTGAGTTGATCCACATTCGAAGATGTTTTCTGTTTAATTCAGACCAGTAAAATGTGCTTTCCTTTTATATATTTTAGAAAAGTTGTAAAACGTTTACAACATCTGTGTTTTTTGGGAAACTCACTGATGTTCCGTGTTCCGTGAAAACTCTCTGTGTTTGGTGAAACCCAAAGAGAAGGGTGTACTCTGTCTGTGGACAGTTTTACATATATTTAAATGCTCAATTGTCGTGTTGACATGTGAGATAGACATGCAAATCCATTCTTCTCACCCTGACAGCTGGTGCACTCGCAGCTGTGGATGACTGGAAGGACGACCGGCTCGCTGTCTCCACTCTCACACTGCAGGCTGAGGAACCGAACGGGGTTGTCTGGGTCCAAACGGTAGCTGCAGCACTCACATACCGACTGGAGGTAGGGCTCCTAGATGGAAGGAAAGAGAGGAAGTGAAAGGAGAGCCAGACAGATAAGGTGGAAGGAGACAATTAGAAGACTGGAATACGATGAGGACAAAGTGAAATGTGAGGAGGAGTGGTTATGAGAGAATATCTGGAGATGGAAGAAATAAGGGGAAAGCAGAGCAGAGGGAGATAATGGTGAAAGAGGAGGAAAAGACAGATAATATGGGGGTGAAGAAGTCAGTACAGACATTTTAAAGGAGGTGAATAGGTAAGACAGGAATATCAGGAGTTGCAGGTGGTGAAATGAGCAGCCCTTAATGTGATATTAAACAATATGAAATCATGAACTGAGGAGAATCAACACACTATACCAGTAATACAGTGGATTTAAAAACATGAAATCATGCTAGACACAAGAATAAAGCTCCCTTGAAAATATGTTCCATAATAAGACTTATTCAAATTAATATGAGTGACATGGGTCGCTGCCACTGAAGCCACGAATGGTTCTTGTTCTACTGCAGAATGTAGTTCTACAGAACTTTTTTTTGTTAAATTAATTTTTCCTGTTCATGAGACTGTAGCCCCTGTTCATGGGGCTGTAGCCCCTGTTCATGGGCCAGGGGCTGCAGTGTCGACACTGCTGCTCTCTAAAACACATTTTTCTGTGGCTTGCACTATGCCATGATAGTAAACCATCAGATAGTCTGAGTTCAGATGTTGAGAGCTATGACTGCTCTGTGCTGTGCTGAAGTCCTGAAAGGCCAACAGAAACAAGACATTTAGTCAGGAAAGAAGACAAAACCTGATGTACATCTGAATTCCTTCAGTTTTATGAGACAAGTTTCATTTTTCAGTGAGACTTTGGGAGGAAAGCCTCATCCTCTAAGTAGGGATGTCAGATGTGTTTGAATGTCTTTGTATATAGTCATTGTTTTAACTTGAAGTCACTGGTTGTAGGATGTATTTTACTGACTCAGAGGTTTTTGATGAATATATTTGTAATATTCATTTTAGCTCCAGAGGGTTACATGCAGCTCTTTGTCTGCCCTTTAGTCTGGTTGGTAGCCTACAGCGGGTTCATCGGTGCTTTTTCAGGCTCTGCTGAAACATGCTAAAATGCCCTGTTAGTCAGAGAAGTGCAGAGTCATCATCATGGGGTTGATCTCTGTGAGCAACACCTTCACATTAAGAAGACTAATTTTACATTGAGCTGGCTAAATTTAAAAGTGTTGCTTCCCTGCTAAAACGCCATGCACGCACACCAGGCGCTTCAGCTCGTCTTTGCAAATACCTCTGGCCTCATTAAAATACCAAAGAGCCATGTCTCCTACTGGGCTTTTGCAGAAGACACACAAGCAAACCACCAACAGAAAACCACTGAAGAAGTTTGCTATTTTTATTTCCACAGGGGATTCTGATCATTTGAATGCACTGTTTTTTTCTAAACTACACTTTCTAAGAGAGAAAGGTATTCCTTCATCACACAAACATCAGAAGCTCATCTCATCTGTTCTTCTCTGCTCTCCTGACTGCTGATCTCAGTGTACCATTCTGAAGGATGTCTCAATCTCATAAAGGTAGGCTGCTGGAGGAGCGATGAGAGAGGATGCTCAGGTGGATCTTCACTGTATCCTTTCTCTTTTTTTCCACACAAGTATAGAAGAGGCTTAAGACATTGGTGAAATATACAAACCCTACTGGAAGCAGGGGCTGGAGTCTATCCCAGCTGACTTAGGCTATGTTCACACTGCAGGGCTTAATGCTCAATTCCGATTCTTTTGTGAAATCCAATATTTTTGCGAGTTCGTTCACATTTCCAATTAAATGCGACTTGTATGTGATCTCCTGTGTGAACCTCACACGACCCAAAAGTGTCCCGCATGTGGAGAAGAGTACACAACAACGACACACGCAGAGAATGTGTTCAGTGTTTACGGAAGTAAACATGGACGCTAACAGTAAAGCATGTCTGGCAATTTCAAAGTTGTTGTCCAGCCAAAGCCAGCATATTTATAACTTAATCGTTTTAAGGAGAAGGTCAAGAAGAAAGAGAGCCAGGATTTTGGCCCTGGCGTTTTGTGGGGCAGTAGCCGCAACGTCTGTCCAGAGAACTGTGTGGGTGCGGAGTCGCAGCCAGGAGTGGTGGGATAGTGATGTGAGAGGCTTCACAGATGCAGACTTCATTCAGAATTTTCGAATGACAAGGGCGAACTTTACGTACATACAGTGCCTTGTGAAAGTATTCGGCCCCCTTGAACTTTTCAACTTTTCGCCTCATTTCAGGCTTCAAACATAAAGATATAAAATTCTAATTTTTTGTCAAGAATCAACAACAATTGGGACACAATCGTGAAGTGGAATTAAATTTATTGGATATTTTATACTTTTTTAACAAATAAAAAACTGAAAAGCGGGGTGTGCAATATTATTCGGCCCCTTTACTTTCAGTGCAGCAAACTCACTCCAGAAGTTCAGTGAGGATCTCTGAATGATCCAATGTTGTCCTAAATGACTGATGATGATAAATAGAATCCACCTGTGTGTAATCAAGTCTCCGTATAAATGCACCTGCTCTGTGATAGTCTCAGGGTTCTGTTTAAAGTGCAGAGAGCATCATGAAGACCAAGGAACACACCAGGCAGGTCCGAGATGCTGTTGTGGAGAAGTTTAAAGCCGGATTTGGATACAAAAAGATTTCCCAAGCTTTAAACATCTCAAGGAGCACTGTGCAAGCAATCATATTGAAATGAAAGGAGTATCAGACCACTGCAAATCTACCAAGACCCGGCCGTCCCTCTAAACTTTCACCTCCAACAAGGAGAAGACTGATCAGAGATGCAGCCAAGAGGCCCATGATCACTCTGGATGAACTGCAGAGATCTACAGCTGAGGTGGGAGAGTCTGTCCATAGGACAACAATCAGTCGTACACTGCACAAATCTGGCCTTTATGGAAGAGTGGCAAGAAGAAAGCCATTTCTCCAAGATATCCATAAAAAGTCTCGTTTGAAGTTTGCCACAAGCCACCTGGGAGACACACCAAACATGTGGAAGAAGGTGCTCTGGTCAGATGAAACCAAAATCCAACTTTTTGGCCACAATGCAAAACGATATGTTTGGCGTAAAACGATATGTTTGGCGTAAAAGCAACACAGCTCATCACCCTGAACACACCATCCCCACTGTCAAACATGGTGGTGGCAGCCTCATGGTTTGGGCCTGCTTTTCTTCAGCAGGGACAGGGAAGATGGTTAAAATTGATGGGAAGATGAATGGAGCCAAATACAGGACCATTCTGGAAGAAAACCTGTTGGAGTCTGCAAAAGACTTGAGACTGGGACGGAGATTTATCTTCCAACAGGACAATGATCCAAAACATAAAGCCAAATCTACAATGGAATGGTTCACAAATAAACGTATCCAGGTGTTAGAATGGCCAAGTCAAAGTCCAGACCTGAATCCAATCCAGAATCTGTGGGCAGAGCTGAAGACTGCTGTTGACAAACGCTCACCATCCAACCTCACTGAGCTCGAGCTGTTTTGCAAGGAAGAATGGGCAAGAATTTCAGTCTCTTGATGTGCAAAACTGATAGAGACATACCCCAAGCGACTTGCAGCTGTAATTGCAGCAAAAGGTGGCACTACTAAGTACTACTACTACTAAGTATTAATGCAAGGGGGCCGAATAATATTGCACGCCCCACTTTTCAGTTTTTTATTTAACAAAGTTTAAAATATCCAATAAATTTCGTTCCACTTCACGATTGTGTCCCACTTGTTGTTGATTCTTGACAAAAAATTAAAATTTTATATCTTTATGTTTGAAGCCTGAAATGTGGCGAAAGGTTGAAAAGTTCAAGGGGGCCGAATACTTTCACAAGGCACTGTATGTGAGCGCCTCTTTTTAACATTCTCACGGCAAGACACACGTCTTTGGCAGTCGATATCGGTGAGCAAATGTGTTGGCGTTGGGCTGTATTGGCTGGCAACAGGTGTTTGTTACCGCACGATAGCCAACCTCTTTGGCATAGCCAAATCCACTGTCTACTCCATAGTCCACGGGTTCTGCAGAACAGTTCATCATGTTCTCATGCCTGAGTACATAAAACTACCACAGGGAGATGATCTGCAAGAGGTCATTGAAGGCTTCAGACAGAGATGGGGTTTCCCGCAGTGCGGAGGAGCAGTAGATGGGAGTCATATCCCCATCATTGCTCCAGAGGAGAACCACGCGGACTATTTTAACCACAAAGGGTGGCACTCGATGATCCTGCAGGGTGTCGTGGATCATCGGTTCTGGTAAGAAATACTGATATTTAACCATTCTAAAAATAAAAATTTAATTTAAAATTACTGTGGTTCATTAAATATTTACTTTGCTTTTTCACCATTTTTGTCTAGCCATACATCTACTAGAATGCTACCCTTTGAAACTAGAATAAATCTACCATTATATATTCACCAATTAAGCACTGTCTCCCAACAGCTTCACCAACATTTATGCTGGATGGCCAGGAAGGAAGGCAGGGGACACCCTGGACAGAGTCTATCACAGGACTACACACAGAGAAAAACAAGTACAGTGACGAACAATTTAGAATCACCAATTAACCTCAGCATGTTTTTAGACGGTGGGAAGAAGCCGGAGAACCTGGAGAAAGCCCACACATGTACAGGTAGAACATCCAAACTCCATGCAGAAAGATCCCAGGAAGGTCGGGATGTGAACCAATAATGCTTTAGCTGCAAGGCGACAGTGCTAACCACCAATTCACTGTGCAGCCCCTAATATAGATCTTTCACTCCTAATATATGTCATCCTCTTTTTGTATAGGACTGTATTGTGTGTCACACCTCTTTTATACTTCATGGCATGTGTGTGTATGTGTTAAAAAAATTCAAATGTATGACACTGAAATTCATTATGCCACATGATGAACTGCATTATCAGTAAATATATACTTTAAGCTGCTACAAACACTGTTCTGCTCATCATAAAATCCAGCATCAGGCTGGAACAAAACAACTAACAGATGATACAGCTGGGCCACATATCATACTTAACTGACGTCACTTTAAAATGACGACTCCAAGGCAAATGTCTCATTTCGTTCAACGTTTACAGTCTCAGCTCCTCTCTATCCCTGTTCCTCTAATATTTCCAGTGGGAGGGACAAAGAATTAAGTATGTATTAGCTGAAAAATAAGAAGAGCAATTGTTATTATGCTTCTTCTTCTGACTCCTCCTGGCTAAAAAAATGAAATGATGTGTCCCTGCCATCATCCTTTTAACCTGCCACATAACAGTGTTTCTACACAGCAATATGTTTTCTGTACAGGCCAGCATTCTCAGCTCACACATTCCATGGTTGATTTACATAAGGTCTGTTTTGGGAGAGAATAATGACATTTTATTCTAGATGGAAGGTCAAACCAGAGAGAAAGCCATCTTCATTCACACATTCAAATCCTGGATTCTGAACGACACAAAAACACAGATTAGAGCAGCTTTAAGCCTTGCTAAAAAAACAAACAAAAAAAAACAATACAATACAAAGACACTGCAGACGATAGCATTTCTGTAAGTTTCCACAATAATCATAAAGACTAATAACAGTGACGATAACAATGCAGCTTACCTAAAATGACAAGAATATAAACTGAACCAGCAGACAGTTGAGATGGCTAAAAAATATCGTCGGGGAGTTTGGCAATAATTTAGCATCCTTTGTTATTCTTTGCTCTGCGTGACAGACAGTAGTTTGTGGAAGCTGTGCTCATGTGGCCAATTAAAGCAGTCAAAGATCTATGGAGGAGATAAGGACATTAATGTAACAGAGACTGATACATAATAGGAGAAGGACACCAGAGGAGACAAAGGGAGTGCAGGATGAAAAAATTAAACTACAACCGCAGCTTCTCTGAAGAAGAGCAGTTATTAGCGCTTCACACACTTCCATAATTCCACAATGTGTGTGTCTGCATGCACCTAACATTGTAGCTGGATGTGGGAAAGAGCATTCGATTCTTCCAGTTCTGCTGATCAATAGAAAAGGGAACTTCTCAGCTCTGCCTAGTCACCAGTTACCATCCCCGGTTGCCACAGTAACAGGAGGTAGTGACACATTTGGCTGAGCTGATGTTTATTTTTACTAATCTCCCAGCATGACTGACTCTATTTCTGCAGTGGAGATACATGGATGCCAAGGAAGAACAAAGTCACCATGGTGATGAGGTGATGAGCTCGCTGTCTTACAAGGATGAAAAAGACCATACACGAACACAGAAAAGAAAGAAAGGAGACAACAATATGAGGCCACTAATAGTCTCTGCACATAGCCTCAACACAGGACTCCGATCAGAACATCTGGATTTAGATCACTGCTTTCTTTACTGACTCCATGTTGTCTATATTAACCCAATACTTAGCTGAAAATATAGATGACTGAAGTTAAATCATCAGATGAATTTGCCATTTTCAGAGACATTTAGCTGTACTCTGCAAACATCTTGATGGCCTCACATTGTCTCTTGAGGAAGAGTGTCATTACCTCCACTGCACTACAACTTTAACCTACAGGTTAGGCTTTAGTATGGCTGCTCAGTGACAGCTCAGCATTAACCCTTATTATTTTCTTGTATATTGTGTAGGATCCACCAGTCATTATCAGCAGTGAAACAGAACCAGGACAGAGTTTTGTTTATTCCAGCACCTATAGCTCTGGAGTCCAAGCACCTCTGCAGCCACAGGATGGAGACGGGCTCCCCTTTTGATCAGCGAAGCAAGAGGGACACCAGGACACCATGCCAGATGTGGGACATGTCTGGCATGGGGGCGCGAAGCACCGAGTCAGCAGGAAGCGAGGCCGAGAGCTGACTTTAAAGGATTCCCCCTAATACAGACCTCCAGGATGTGTATTGGACCTGTCTTAGCAATAGACTGGCTCAAAACCTCAAAAAAATCAAAACTCAAAGGAGTTTTGTCCAGAATTATGGATGTACATAAAAGTATGTACATCCATTTCACCAAACAAGTGAACTTTTCAATGACTTCATGATTAATCTACCTCTTGCCTTACTTTTAATATTTTATTCCTCCTGATTAGTATCAATGTCATAATTTAACCTGTTTGCCGATCACATATGAGCATGTTTGGTATCATTTTCATCAGCTATCAGTAATGCTCCTTGATAAACCATGTTCACCAAATTTCAATATTTTGGAAAGTTACAGAAATTACCTGAAAATGTAACTCTGTGAGGGACATCTGGACATCAGCCCTCCCCAACAGAGATTGGTCCACATGCCCCCCTCCCGTAATGAGATGCAAGAATCCATTTTAAAAGACCATGTCTGAAAGTACCATGTTGAGTTCTCCTGAATTTTGAAGTCGACTTGCTATCCATCACTCTGAGACTCCACTCTGTCCACCGTTGTTCTGACCGGACCGCACGCATCATCGTCGCCTTGGTCATCATCATCACGAGTACCTTCCAGTCACTGAATACTTGGTGCATTCTTCTAAATTCTTAGATTCCCTAAATCCATTCATTTGGCAAACTTTCACATTGGCATTTCCCAAAAGTTACGGCTGCTTTCAGGTGTGATCTTCTAATTCCTTCCTCCCAGAGCGCCATATTATAACGTAATATTCTCCCAATATTGCACTGTAATATTGTACTCTATTCCTTCCCTTTCCTGTCATTCACATTCCGCTTATTGTTTGTTTTGCATTAGTGTTTTGTGTTGTATGTGTGTTGTTGTGCTCTTAGTGACAGACGTCATTATTCATAGTTAGTTGTTGTTGTCTTGTTGTTGTTAGTAAATAAATGTTTTAGTAACTAAATCCAGTTGACTCAATTGTTTATTGTTCACATTTTGGTCCCTAACTTGTATTTGATTCCAGCTACCGAAATTCTACTCATAATCTTATTGAGCTAAAATAATTCCCTTGATTACTTTATGAGGTTTTTCTTGTCTGCAGCAAGAGATGTTTCAGATGCTGGATTATTATTTTTAGGCTAACTCAAATATTTCGCTGGTCGAAAACTTTATGGACCTTGCTTTGTGCACTGATGCACAGTCATGTTGGAAGAGGAAGGGGCCAGCTCCAAACTGTTCCCACAAAGAGAGCACGGAATTGTCCAAAATGTCTTGGTATGCTGAAGCATTCAGAGTTCCTTTCACTGGAATTAAGGGGCCAAGCCCAGCTCCTGAGAAACAAGTGCACACCATAATCCCCCCTCCACCAAACTTTACACTTGGCACAATGCAGTCTGACAAGTATGGTTCTCCTGGCAACCGCCAAACCCGGACTGGTCCATCAGATTGCCAGATGGAGAAGCGCCATTGGTCACTCCAGAGAAGGCGTCTCCACCGCTCTAGAGTCCAGTGGCGGCGTGCTTTACACCACTGCATTCGAGACTTTGCGTTGCACTTGGTGATTTATGGCTTTGATGCAGCTGATTGGCCACAGAAACCCATTCCATGAAGCTCTCTGCTGAAGCACTGTTCTTGAGCTAATCTGAAGGCCACATGAAGTTTGAAGGTCTGTAGCGATTGACTGCAGAAAGTTGGCGACCTCTTGACACCATGCGCCTCAGCATTCGCTGACTCCGCTCCATCAGTTTACGTGGCCGACCACTAGGTGGCTGAGTTGCTGTTGTTCCCACACACTTCCACTTTCTTATAATACAGCTTACAGTTGACTGTGGAATATTTAGGAGCGAGGAAATGTCACGACTGGATTTGTTGCACAGGTGGCATCCTATCACAGTTCCACGCTGGAATTCACTGAGCTCCTGAGAGCGACCCATTCTTTCACAAATGTTTGTAAAAGCAGTCTGCATGTCTAGGTGCTTGATTTTATTCACCTGTGGTCATGGAAGTGATTGGAACACCTGATTCTGATTATCTGGATGGATGAGTGAATACTTTTGGCAATATACTGTATTTTCTTCATGGCCCCATGTATGATGAAAATAAAGCTATTTTAATTCTAATTCTATTGGGGTAAACTGTTCTATTCACATGCTGGACATTCTTAATTTAATTTATATTATAAAGAAAAATGTAGGGTCTAACATTACAGAATCTGATTTAAGACAAGTAACTCCACATTCCTGATTTGCAGCAGTTTGTGATGACAACCAGCAGCTTTGAAATCAGTTTGTTCCATTTTAGTCAACTTGCTACCCGTATTGATATGACTGTGCCCTCAGGTTTGCGTTATATTTATGTACTATCTTCTGTGTGTCTCATCTCCGTACCTCCAGGATGACATCAGTCCTGGACAGACATCGCCCCCTGCAGAAGCTGACTTCCACGTTGTCCAGCCGACAGTCTCCCTTGGTGATGTTGCGAAGTTGCACATGGCGATGACACTCTGGCTCCGTCTCACCTGAAGGAAGACGAGGGAGCAAAGAGATGGGAGTCATCCATCCATCCATCCATTTTCCTCCGCTTATCCGGGGCCGGGTCGCGGGGGCAGCAGGCGAAGCAGGTCGTTCCAGACGTCCCTCCCCCCAGCGACGCTTTCCAGCTTTTCCTGGGAAATCCCGAGGCGTTCCCAGGCCAGACGAGATATATAATCTCTCCAGCGAGTTCTGGGTCTGCCCCGGGGTCTCCTCCCAGACGAACGTGCTCGGAAAACCTCCAGAGGAAGTCTCCCTGGAGGCATCCAAATCAGGTGGCCAAACCACCTCAACTGGCTCCTTTCGATGCGAAGGAGCAGCGGCTCTACTCCGAGCTCCCTCCGGATGTCTGAGCTCCTCACCCTATCTCTAAGGCTGAGCCCAGCCACCCTACAGAGGAAGCTCATTTTGGCCGCTTGTATCCGCGATCTTGTTCTTTCGGTCACTACCCAAAGCTCATGACCATAGGTGAGGGTTGGAACGTAGATGGACTGGTAAATCGAGAGCTTCGCCTTACGGCTCAGCTCCCTCTTCACCACGATGGTCCGGTACAACGCCCGCATTACTGCTGACGCCGCACCGATCCGCCTGTCCATCTCTCGCTCCATTTTCCCATCACTCGTGAACAAGATCCCGAGATACTTAAACTCCTTCGCTTGGGGAAGCAACTCCCCCCCAACCCGGAGGAAGCACTCCACCGGTTTCCGGCAGAGAACCATGGCCTCGGACTTGGAGGTGATGATCCGCATCCCTGCCGCTTCACACTCAGCTGCAAACCGCTCCAGTGCGTGCCGGAGGTCACGGTCTGAGGATGCCAACAAAACCACATCATCCGCAAAAAGCAGAGAAGTGATCCTGAGGCTCCCAAACCGAAAACCCTCCCCACCACGACTGCGCCTTGAAATCCTGTCCATGAAAACCACAAACAGGATTGGAGACAAGGGGCAGCCCTGGCGGGTCCAACACCCACCAGAAACGTGTCTGACTTAATGCCGAGTATGCGGACACAGCTCTCACTTTGGTTGTATAGGGACCGAACGGCCCGTAACAACGAGCCTCGGACCCCATACTCCCGTAGTGCCCCCCACAAAGCCCCTCGGGGGACACGGTCATAGGCCTTCTCCAGATCTACAAAACACGTGTAGACTGGCAGGTCATACTCCCATGACCCCCTCAGCAGCTCCGCAAGGGTAAAGAGCTGGTCCGCTGTTCCACGACCGGGACGGAATCCGCATTGCTCCTCCTGAATCCGAGGTTCGACTATCGGTCGGATCCTCCCTTCCAGCACCCGAGAGTAAACTTTCCCGGGGAGGCTGAGAAGTGTGATACCACGGTAATTGGCACACACTCTCCGATCCCCCTTTTTAAAAATAGGGACCACCACCCCGGTCTGCCACTCCCCAGGTACTGTACCCGATGCCCACGCGACATTGTATAGACGTGTCAACCAAGACAGTCCAACAATGTCCAGAGCCTTCAGCATCTCAGGGCAAATCTCGTCCACACCTGGCGCCTTGCCACCGAGGAGCTTTTTAACTACCTCGGCGACCTCTGCCACGGATATGGACGCAGATACCCCTGAGTCTTCAGGCTCTGCCTCCTCCATAGAGGACGTGTTTACCGGGTTCAGGAGTTCCTCGAAGTGTTCTTTCCACCGCTCGACGATATCCCCAGTACGGGTCAACAGTTCTCCACCCCGACCGTACACAGCCTGAGCGAAGCCCTGCCTCCCCTTCCTGAGGCGTCGAATGGTTTGCCAGAACTTCCCCGAGGTTGACCGAAAGTCCTTCTCCATGGCCTCCCCGAACTCCTCCCACACCCGAGTTTTAGCTTCCACAACTGCCGCAGCTGCCCTTTTGGCCAGCCGGTACCTGTCAGCTGCTTCAGGAAACCCCCGAGCCAACCAGGCTCGAAAAGTCTCCTTTTTCAGCCTGACGGCCTCCCTCACCGCTGGTGTCCACCAGCGGGTCCTTGGATTGCCGTCGCGACAGGCACCAGTGACCTTCAGACCACAGCTCCTAACAGCTGCTTCTGCAATGGAGGCTTTGAACATGGACCACTCAGAATCCATGTCCCCAATCTCCCCCGGGATGCAGGAGAAACTCTTCCGGAGGTGGGAGTTGAAAACCCTACGGACAGGGTCCTCCGCCAGACGTTCCCAGTTCACCCGCACTACACGTTTGGGTTTACCAGGTCTGTCCGGCAGTCTTCCCCGCCATCGGATCCAACTCACCACCAGGTGGTGATCAGATGACAGCTCTGCACCTCTCTTCACCCGAGTGTCCAAGACATACAGCCGCAGTCTGATGATACGACTATAAAGTTAATCATCGACCTTTGGCCTAAGGTGCTCTGGTACCAAGTACACTTATGAGCAACCTTATTGCTCGAACATGTGTTTGTTATGGCCAAACCATGACTAGCACAGAAGTCCAATAACAAAACACCACTCGGGTTCAGATCGGGCAGGCCGTTCCTCCCAATCACCCCCCTCCAGGTTTCTCCATCGTTGCCCACGTGAGCGTTGAAGTCTCCCAGGAGAACTATGGAATCCCCGGGCGGTACCCCTTCCAGGACCCACCCAGAGACTCCAAGAAGGCCGTTCAGAGGACAGCACTTCCTCTGAACTGCTGTTCGGCGCATAAGCACAGACAACAGTCAGAGTTTTCCCCCCTGGAACACGAAGTCGCAGAGAGGCGACCCTCTCGTTCTCCGGGGAGAACTCCAACAAAGCGGCGCTCAGCCGGGGGCTTGTTGAGTATCCCCACACCCGCCCGGCGCTCTCACCCTGGGCAACTCTGGAGTAGGAGAGAGTCCAACCCCTCTCCAGGATTCTGGTTCCAGAACCCTTGCTGTGCGTGGAGGCGAGCCCAACTATATCTAGTCGGTATCGCTCCACCTCCCGCACCAGCTCAGGTTCCTTCCCCGCCAGTAAGGTGACATTCCACGTCCCAGAGCTAGTCTACACCACCAGGGGGCGGCACGCCAGGCACCCGCTCCTGTCTACTGCCCGGTGGGCATAGCACCCGAGATGGGAGTCAGTAAAACGGAAAACAAAAGGCAAGGAAAATTAAATGTATGAAACGAGAAACACACATTTTTTGTACTTGCATGAAAAGAAGGAGAGAAGTGACAGACGGAAGAGACTCGAAGAGAGTTCCTTGCAGAGAACACAGTAACATTGGCCCTCAGCATGTGACATTTCCTCCACTGGGATGCAGATTAAAGTCCCAGTGTTAGATTAAGTCATGTAATCTCTCACTAATTGGGGGACTGCAGCACTCAGTTTTTTAGCCTCCTATAAGGAGAACTATAGAAAATCGAGATGCATTTAAATGGTTTTGAACCACAGTGACTTGGTATGTTTGCTGAGAATCGTTTGTTTTACAGGGAGTGTTTCAGTTTCAGTAGTACTTCAGTAGTCTGAGCATCAACACAGCTCAGAGATGAGAGTAAATATGTAGTTTGATGGACAGGGAACAGGGCTAGGGCTAACCCTATGCAAACAACAGCCACAGATTATTAAATATATGCCTTTTTTTAAAGTTATTTTTCCGCCTTTATTATATAGGACAGTGGAGAGACAGGAAGCATAGGGATGAAGAGTGGGGTAATGACTTGCAGCAAATGGCCATGGACTGGACTTCGGATCCATGGCCACTGCTTTGGGGACTACAGTTCCTGTTCATGGGTCATCCACTCAACCAGCTGCGCTACTGGGGGCTCCATAAAGTGTGCTTTCAATCCTTCAAACAAACCTGTGATGTCTGAACACAGTCCCCAAGCTGACATGTTTGTTTTTTGTTGTTGTTGTTTTTTCCATATTGTTTGTTACACCAACCTGAAATTGCCTTCTACAGACTGGACAGCAGCTGCCTGGTTCCCTACTTTGACCTCCCTCTGAAAAAAAGATGACAAGATTGTTCTTACAAGCATTCACTGAACTACAGAGAGGGCACGCTGACAAATAACAATCCAATGGACAGTCTATGAGACACGGTTAACAACTTTCCATTGTAACAAGTGACATAGTAAACGCACCCAAATCAGCCACAGGCATTAGAATCCACTGACAGGTGAAGGAATTAACACTGATCATTTGGTTGTAAGTTGGGGAGATATAATAGGTGGCAAGTGGAACAGTCAGTTCTTGAGATTTGTGTGTTGGAAGTGAAAAAGGGCAGCATGAGTATCTGAGTGGCTCTGAGTCAGAGTCAGAGTATCTCCAGAACAGCCAGCTCTTGCGGGGTGCTCTCAGTGCAAAGAGGTTAGAAGCAACAAAAGTGGTCAACGATAGCACAACTGTTGAACCCAATAAGAAGGTCTGGATGCCCAAAGCTCGGTGATGAGTGTGGGGAGTGAAGGCTGGCCTGTGTGGTCTGATACCACTAAAGAGCTGCTGAAAACCTTAATGCTGTTAAATAGAAAGGTGTCAGAACAAACAGTGCATCACAGTTTGCTGTGTCTGGAGACTGATCAGAGAGCTCATGCTGGCCCCTGCCCAATGCTGAAAGTTCCTGGACATGAAAAGGTCACCAACAAACCATGGAGCCACGGTATAAGGTGGCCTGGTCTGATGAATCATGTTTTCTTTCTGTGTGTCCATTGTTTACCAGAGGAAGAGATGCAGCAAGATGTATTATGGGAGCAAGGCAAGCCAGCAGAGGCAGTGGGATGCTCTGAGCAATGTTCTGCTGGAAAGTGTTGGGTCCTCTGAGTACAGCATCCTCTGATAACAGTGGCCTCTTTCAACAGGATAATGCTTCTTGCCACACTGCAAATATTGCTCAGGTTTGAGGAGCATGACAAAGAGTTCAAGGTTCTGACTTGGTCTCGAAATTCCCCAGATTGTAATCTCTTCAAGCATCTGTAGGATGTGCCATAAAATACGATCCATAAAAGCTTCCAGGACTTAAAGGATCTGCTGCTCACATCCTGGTGCCAGATATCACAGGACGCCTTCAGAGACTGTGGAGTCTCCAATGGTCTAAGCACAGTATCGGGTAGAATGTTTTAATGTTGTGGCTGATTGGGGCACATTACACCAGGGTTCTCACCAGCGCATTTCAGTGTAACGGGCCGTTACGCAGTCAGTTTAAAAGATTACGCTGTGATTAGGGCCGCTACGCTGCCTTTCAAGTTGTGGTATTATGTTTTGAGCACATTTGCTTGCTTAATATTTCCATATTTATGTTAGAAAACTTCCTTATTGGGGCAGTTGGCGCTGTGAAAGAGAGTTATTTCGACAGATAACGCCATGTGCGTTTGTTTTTATCGACTGGGTGCCTATCTAGGTTAATTTATGTCTCCCCACCTCAGCAGTACTTTCCTGTCGATTGACCCGTTCTCGTCTAAAATTAAGAGTCACTTCCAATCTCGGAGTTACAATTAGCATGTCTCGGTTGTTTCTGTGTTGCCATGTGTTGCCAAAAGTGACCTAAATCACGAGCATTTGGAGCATCTGCGTGATGCTCATTGGCTGACATCTCGCGAGATTTAATGAAGGCTATTGCGCGTGCGCATAGCAGGGTTCTTGGGACCTGCCATTACGCTGTAAAAAAAATCCTGATGAGAACCCTGTTACACCATGGCTGGTCCTGCTGAACCCTAAACTTTAAAGATGTGTGGACACTACCAACAAAATAAAATTAATAACAACTAATCAAATATCATCCCCTGGCAAAGATTGTTAGATGTTCTGAAAAATTTGAATCTGAAGATTAAGATCCTACATTATGTAAGTATAGAAAATATACAGCATCGATTTTAATTGGATTATCAGAGTCTTCAACACTCAGAGTGTTTTCTTATTCAATCCAGTTTACGATTGATTTAGACTTGGGGCACCAAGCACTGAATGGAGGGACCGAATTGTCATAAGTGACAAGCAGGTGGAAACAGAGACACCTGCCAAAACATACCAAAATAAAAGGTGAAAACTGAGACGTAAAGACCAAAAACAGTGCATGAGAGGGATAGTAATTTAAGGAAACAACGTCAAAGACAGACTGAGTTGAGCTGCTGAGGGAGATAAATCCAGAACAGTCCACAGAAACTTAAGGTGTCCTGATGTCTGAGAATAGCTACTGTTAACATGCAGAGTCACACTCAGACACACAGTCTTCAGCAGGCTTCACCTACCATCCTCCCTGAAACTTCACCCATCTATTACACACACACACGCACACATGCACACACACACGCACAGCACACACACACACACACGCACACGCACACGCACGCGCACACACGCACACGCACACACACACACACACACACACACACACACACACACACACACACACACACACACACATGTGTTCACCCTGAGGACTTCTCCTCCCACTCTGACCGCCGCCAGCCTCCCCTCAGGGATGGAGCAGCCCACTCACTTAAAGGGTGGAGGTCATAAAGAGGACCATTAACTCCTCTATGTCTGTGGGTCTAATGCAGCAGGGGACAGAGAACGTGTGAAATGTGGATTCCTGGTTATTTCAAAGAAAAGGGCACTTGGTATTAAAATAAAGGGTAGTCACATTTATGTCATCTGTGGGCTGTGGCATGCAAATCCAGAGCTCTATTAAAGAGCTGAACAAAGAAATAAGACTCAGTATTTTATCACCACACATGATAACAGATCCTTTAATACATCATCTTGAAAAGGGGCTCATTGCTGACCAATGGAAGGAGGGATTAGAGTTTTAAACAAGCACTGCTCCTGTAAACAGCACTGTAAACTGACTCACATATAACAGAGTACGCTGACAGTAACCAATTTTCAGCCTGTCAGGAGAGGAAACAGCACATTAAATGACCTTTTCATATTGGCCAGGATGAGGAGTGCATTCACTAGGGCACAACTTAGTGCACTCAGGGGAGAAGGGTTTGAAAAAGCAAGCAGAAATAGTTCCACAAGTCTGAGCCCTCCATGAAGACCTGGTACACCACCATAAAGACCTGGTACACCACCACAAAGACCTGGTACACCACCACAAAGACCTGGCACACCACCACAAAGACCTGGCACAACACCATGAAGACTTGGTACACCACCATGAAGACCTGGTACACCACAGGAGAAACACTGTGTAGACTGACTGCTGGGTGGAACTCACTATGCTATCAGTCTCTTCTTTAAAGTTCTGGGTGTCAGCAGAATGTATTTTTAATCTGGCCTTTACACAGGCGCATTGTGCTAAAGACATAAATTCTGCTAACTGTGTCAAGGATGAGACAGCTGAATTTTCTGAACTTCATCACCATGGTGAGGAGGATTTTAATCTGTGGGTCATTCCAGGTGAAATGACCAGATATTCCTTGGGGGTGTTGCTGCACCATCTTCAAATTAGTCCTAAATTTGCAAGTCATTAGATAGTCACAAAAGTACTTTCTATGCAAAATTGTAGGCCTGTAGCTCAAATAGTTTCTGAGTTGTGGGGGTTTGAAATTTTCAGAATTTGGGTTATAAAAAGCCTCGCCAGCATTTTTTGCATCTCTAAGTGGTTATTTCTCAGCCTCTGGACATACCAGAGAGCTGTGAGTTGGTAGACAAGGCCTCTGCATGTAGCTAGTGCCCCACAAACATCCCCAGGTGTTTCCCTACACTCTGCAGGCAATGGGGGCTTGCTAAAAATGCTAAAAATTAAGAGATACCTACTCACGAGTGGGGTTTGGGACCCTAAAAGTACTAGAAATACTGCACAGAAGTGTTCTAACACCCCTGGGTTCCATTCTACACAAACTTGTGTGATAACTTAGCAAACTGGAGCTTTCTAGGTACCTCAGTTTGGAAAATATGAGCTCCTAAAGATGGACGAGATTTTAAATTGGCTATTTTTGGTGGCAAAAATCTCAGTGTGGGAGAGGTACCAGAGACCCCAAATTTTTCTACAGGACAGTTTTGTCTTCTATCACTGTACAAAAAAGCAGCAGGGTTATATTTGTAGTTACTGAGATATTCTTACTCAAAATGGCATGGGTAATGTCAAAATCGTTTTTTGCTTTTCAGTATTTTAAATTGGGATACAAGTATTAGTAGTCATTCCAATGGTAGTATTATGTATGTTTTGCTCTTTTTTAAATGTTAGTTGTTAAAGGTGACTACCTTCAAAAAGTCTACTGGTATAACTTAGGTATACCTAAGTTATAACTTAGGTATAGGTTCTTTGCGTGTAACATGACATTGTACAATTAAATTTAACATGTTTAATCCCACTGCACTGAAACTGTAAAATTCAACATTATTGTTGTATTTTTAAATTAATCAACCATAAACTACTACAGAGCTCCCTGAATTCAAGTTAGTACATGTAATTTGTATGCGTATGTTATAATTACATGTATGCATTGCAAATGGGTGTTATGTTTTAGGTATACCTAAGTTATAACTTAGGTATACCTAAGTTATACCAGTAGACTTTTTGAAGGTAGTCACCTTTAACAACTAACATTTAAAAAGAACAAAACATACATAATACTACCATTGGAATGACTACTAATACTTGTATCCCAATTTAAAATACTGAAAAGCAAAAAACGATTTTGACATTACCCATGCCATTTTGAGTAAGAATATCTCAGTAACTACAAATATAACCCTGCTGCTTTTTTGTACAGTGATAGAAGACAAACTGTCTGTAGAAAAATTTGGGGTCTCTGGTACCTCTCCCACACTGAGATTTTTGCCACCAAAAATAGCCAATTAAAATCTCGTCCATCTTTGGAGCTCATATTTTCCAAACTGAGGTACCTAGAAAGCTCCAGTTTGCTAAGTTATCACACAAGTTTGTGTAGAATGGAACCCAGGGGTGTTAGAACACTTCTGTGCAGTATTTCTAGTACTTTTAGGGTCCCAAACCCCACTCGTGAGTAGGTATCTCTTAATTTTTTAGCATTTTTAGCAAGCCCCCATGGCCTGCAGAGTGTAGGGAAACACCTGGGGATGTTTGTGGGGCACTAGCTACACGCAGAGGCCTTGTTTACCAACTCACAGCTCTCTGGTATGTCCAGAGCTGAGAAATAACCACTTAAAGATGCAAAAAATGCTGGCGAGGCTTTTTATAACCCAAATTCTGAAAATTTCAAACCCCCACAATTCAAACTATTTGAGCTACAGGCCTACAATTTTGCATAGAAAGTACTTTTGTGACTATCTAATGACATGCAAATTTAGGATTAATTTGAAGATGGTGCGGCAACCACCATCTGGTGAAACCACACGGAATGACCCCTGTGTATAAACTAAAGGCTCTGCTTACAAATTACATTTTTGTCGTCTTTGAGAGAGATGGAATGTAAGGTACCAAAAATACACAGACATACTCAGAATATATTGAGTTTGGCATCTGATAGATCCACTGAGGTATGACCTGGAAGGACACATTTCATTAGAGCAAATGTAAAAATTCACTTTGATTCTGGCATCCTACTGAGCCTGTAATTTTATTTTTCTAAATGAAATGCATGCTAATTAAATTGATTTCATTTCAAAACATCCTTTTACAATACTTGTCTTAAGTTTGCTGACTGCAATGTCATTCCAGTCTAGGACTAAGTCTACCTAGATTGAAACAGGGATCCATCCCAACATTGCACAAACATTCAAAACCCCTTTCAGGAAGGCCTATAATCACTTAATGGTGATCCCTACCTTTTCCTCTAACACCATCCAGGGCTACAGACTAATTGTTTTTCCTAGGAGCACAGTTGCCTCTAACTTAAAATTTTAGGAGCGCAAGCAGAAAATTTAAGGGCGCGCACCGAAATCGACTTGCAAAGTAAATATTCACATTTCCTCTCATTTTCACTGTATTACTGACAAATACTTGAACAAGAAATGCAGAAAATGTAATGTTTTCAATTCATATTTTATTGTGCAGCAGTTGACACAGCATAACAAGAAAAGCACTCAGAGTGCAGTACTCTGCCAAGGCTGCTCAGTTGATGTATTATTTCCAACAGATGAAATCTTTAATAAAAAATGAGCTTGCACTGAGCACAGGCATGTGTTGTGCATGTTATGTATGGATACTGAATCACGTGTAAATTTACCCTTATAAAGGTCTGTTGATCAGTTCATCCATTTTGGCAGGCCTTTGTTTTGCAAGTGTTAAAACAACCATTCCCTCCAGGCTTTTATTTTGAAGGATAATTTTTAATGGATTTTTTTTGTCACCATTCCAGCGGCACAGGAAGTGGTTGTCAAGAGCGATTTCTTGACATGACGAAGACGCTGCCGGAAAGTCTGAAAATTCACAAACATAAAAGAAAACGGTTCCACACTGGTGCTGTCTAGCAAATGTGTTTAAACTTAGAAGCACCTAGCTGTAATGGGGACAAGCTCTTACAGTGCTTGCTGAAGAAAGGAGTGAAGAACAGAAAGGTGAATTTGTGTTCAAAATAAGACTGACGGCTGAACGTAAATAAAGGCTTTGTGAAACATCAGGAGCTTCACCGTCAGCCCCTCACTCTCACACACATTGGCCCATTTTCTTCTTCTTTGGTCTTTTGTTCCTCTTTTGGAGTTAATGTCAGTTGGAAACCAGCACATTTGGACATTACTGTCAGCTGCTGGGCTGAAGTGTGGAGCAGAAGTTTGTCGGCAACAAAAAAATATTCAATAATAATTTGAAAAAAATCGGCAAATTTACTGGTCCCACATGTGCTAGAAGCAGGGATGGGATCAGCAAGTTCTCATTCCAGCGGAAAGTTGTTGACAGGGGGGGAGACGGCTGCGGCGGTGCAGCGACTTCCAATCGCTGGGCCATTTACAATCGTCGTTAACAAGCTATCGCTAACGTCATTACCATCGCGCGGGAGTATCAGTGACAATAAAGTGTTCAAACTTGTGAAATCGGCGTTCAAACAAATGAAATCGGGAAATCGGCGGATCCGTGGTAACGTCCCATCCCTGAAAAAAAGCGGAATTCCGCAAATTCGCGGAAAAATCACATCCTTGTAGAAGATGCAAATATACTTGCAGTGTCTCACATTTTAGTCACAAAATGCGACTATTTAGTCGCAGTCTGGAGCCCTGCCATCATCACATGAACTTGCTTTATGACCAAATACCGGTAAAACTAGTGATGTTCATTGGTTGTACTGGAGCTCATCAACAAATGCCAACTTATGGGAACTGCTGTGATAAACATAAATACTATACTTGCAAACCTCAGCATCAGTTTTTGAACATGAAACTAAAGGAACGAGACTAAAAGAGGATGGCAGACTATCCGGTGTGGGGAGCATGACCATGTATGCATCTGACAAGAATGTAAATTACTGAGAGGAGCAGTTGGTAGAACATGATAGGAATGTGTAACAGACAGTATAGAACAGTATAACACCTCTGCTAATGACTTAAAAGACAAATAATTCAAAATCAAATCACCTCTTACTGATTAAATTATATCTAAGATAACAAAGGAGAATATTTGCTCTTACAAATTAAGAAAATGGAACATTTTAGAAAGACTATTTGAAAATACAGAAACTCAAAGCAAATAAGTAAACTTGTGATCAGACCTGAGACCAGAACTTTTTCTGTTTGGACCTATGGGCTGCATCTATCTGCATGTCAGCATCACGGCTCCACATTAAAAAGAATTCTGAGGAATTCAAAGATTCTATTTGTGAGACTTTAGAAAATAATATCAGTGGAAACACAGTGACAGCAGTAATCTGGAGGTGGAGCAAGCCATAGTTCCACTAATCATGTACTTAAAATCACTCCACGAACAGTGTGCTAATTTCACAATCTAGTTCTGCAAAACAGACGGGCTGTAGACCTGACACGCAGGGTTATAGGGGAAATCAGAGTTGCTGTGACATCTCAGACGGTGTTTAAACAGTTCAACCTATGGATTCATCCAAGAGAAAAACTGCAAAATGAAACTTTCCTCAACAACATGAAAAGAGGCCTGATGAATATTACCAGTACATTTTTTTGATGAGATGAAATCAAAATACATTTGTTCAGCTCAGATGGAGTCCAGCATGTTCAGATCAGGACTACCACAGCGAATGCATCGCCCCAACAGAGGAGCAAGGAGCTGGGAGGGTGATGATGTGGAGATGTATGAGTGCAGGAGGTGTTGGGGCAGTGACATCCGTAGATGCACCATGAATACCTCTGGATACACCAAAATACCGTCTGACAAAATGACTCTTAGTTTGCAGAGCTGTTAAAGAAGTACATTCCAGCATGACGATAACAAGCCTCTGCTGCCAAAATCATACAAGTTTTTCTCAAAAGAATAAAATTCAAAACCATGACCTATCTAGTGTGTACTTGCACTTGCAATCCCACAGGAATTCAAGTGGACATTTCTTAATAGAAAGGCAGACGCCACACAAGACCCTCTAGCAAAGGACAGCTGAAAAAGGAATCTGTGAAGAATGAGGAACACCTCTCCAGATTACATGGCTATCCTCCATGAGCGGGATCTGGACGTTAGCAAAACATAAAGAGTGGGCACACAAAGTAATTTAAGAAGTTAAAGTAATGAAGGTGTTGCATTGTGTTCTTGTATTTAAAATACAGTCTAAACGTTCATTTTACATAGAGCAAATACCCTATGTATGAGAAATTAGAAGTGATATGATTGCTGTAACATTGTACAATTGATGAATCATTCAACACTGAACGTAATATTGCACAAGAATGTATTCATCTCTGCTGTACGGTATACTAATACAGTATGTAAGTATGTTCACCAAGATAAAAACATCCAATAGAAATTCAGTTGCCCTGAGGTTGATAAATGCAATTTCATCAAAGACCAAAACCCACTGCATGCTGCAGACAGTCTACTTTTAAATCTGGTTTAGACTTGCAGCCGAGGAACAAGGACAGAAAAAGCAAGAAAAGAGAGAAGCAGCGGCTGCAAAAGTTTGAGAGCTAGAAAAAAAAAAAAAAAAGTGATGACAGCCTCAGTGGGAGGGCCACAAAACATAATTTATTTTAACACTGTCACACCAGAAAAGGACAGCATCTGTATTTATGCTGTACCAAATGTTCCAGCCGTCTCCAGGACTATTCAAAATGAATCTATATTTTATGCGGGTTTCCTTACCTGTCTCTAAGCTGTACAGAGCGCATGCATAATTGACTGTCTGCTGCTAGATGACCAGCCATAAACTCATAACAGAGCATCGTCTGTGAGATAGAGGCTGTCCTTTTATTCTGCCAAGTGCCCATCACTAGCTAGAACAATACAATAACTACACCAGATGCAAAAAGTTAGCAGAGGATATATTATAAATGGTATGACATGAATTAGATAATGGTATTAAAAATGTAACTCAAAGTGTTCTTTACCTAATATATATTATAGCATTCATTTTGTATTATTCAGCTTTAACTAATAATGTCTGGGGTGTATTAGGATGAAACTCAATCATGCTCAACAAGGAAATAGAGTCAGTGTTGAACAGGAGGGAGAAGGGCATGGTAAAGGCTTGTGGGAGGATTGGACAGTCAGGTATTGATCTTCTTTAGCCAGCGACTTGCAAAGAACATCCCACACATCCTTGAGGGAACCCAGCATTTTCTCCTTGGCTCAGAGTAATTGAGATATTCGTGACCAGCAGAGACTCTGTGTGAACCAGACCACCTGGGTAGCTGCTGAATGGACGGATGTTTCTGTCATCGTGCCTCTGTATGCAAACCTACACCTACACATATGTGTGATATTTGGATTTTGGATTGTACTTTGTGCAGATGTCAACATGTTTGTGAGTGCTGGATGTCACTGGCTTAGGTCTGATAGTGTTAGCTCTGATAGGACAGTGTAGATACCACTGTTCTGCTGTTACCATTACTACACACATCTGTTATTCCAATTATTCCCAAAGGGTTGTAAGATTTAAGAATTTTAGGATTAAGAAGAATTTGAAGGGTACTAAGTTAAAGACAAGTTTAGGAAATCTTCTCCTACAACTCAGGTTGTTTCACAGCTTTAAAAAAATATGCCAATAAAACACTTTATGATATGGGAAAATCACACTTTGAATTGCTTTGAACTACTCAGACATTAATAGTGTCAAATTTAAACAAATATAAAAGGAGTTGGACACAACAGTTAGATCTGGTTCAGAGACAGATAAGTTTATATGAAAGTAAATTATTGTTTTTGCCTTGCAGATGAGGTACAGACAGCTGAAAACACTAAGTATATAGTCAAGGAGATTAACTGGCACCTCTTAAGGTCACATGGAGGCCTCAGGATAGGATAGTCATCCCTGAGTTAGTGGTGTAGCATAGTGTACTGACACCAGAGCACTATCACAACACCTTGCTGCTAAAATGAGTAGTATCAGTACTTCAACTGTTTCAATAGAAGTCATATTTCCTGAGTTGTGTGGATTTGTGACAGTGGAGCTGTGCTTGCTCAGCTTCCACTCCCTACAGGCATGATAGGTGTTTCTGCTCTTTTAGGCATACTGCAAGATTCATGAGGGCAAAATCAAAGTCATGGCTGCACATAGAAGTGCCTCTGAGAACTTTTCACAGATTGTCCACAGAGTAGACAGATAAAAAGCAATACAGCATGATTTTACCGACAGCTGACAGACATGATCAGAGAATTAAAGAGCAATAGGCCAGCAATCTGATAGATAATACAACTATAATATAACTAATCAAGCCAAAGTCAAACAAACTCTGATTACCTCTGCCAAGGAGGTTATGTGACATCCGGCGTTTGTGTGTCCGTCTGTTAGCACGATAACTCAAAAACGCCTGGGCAGATTCAGATGAAATTTTGAGGGGATGTAGACTATGGTAAGAGGAAGAGCTGATTAATTTTGTGGCAATCCGGAAAGGATCCTGGATTCTGTTTTTTAGTATGTTTTTAGCATGTGTTGTATTCCCAATGCGTACTAGTATTTTGTCCCTATCACTCACCAGAGTTCAAGTGGGGAGCAGAAATGCATGCTGGGATGTGTTGTTTACCTCAGTTATAATGAAGGTCAATGTGAGCGGCAGAGCAGCAAATAAAGCTCCGACAGAATCTTCAGTAAGTCATCTTATTCATGCAAACCACAATATTACATGGTGTCAGAGACTCATCGGACCGTACGCTTCTAAAGAAAGGAGTTAATGATGGATCCATCGGGAGTGCCTACACCGCAGATGGATTGGGATTCGGCAAACCTTCCCGACGCATGGCGGAGATTCGTGCAGCACGTAAAGCTCATGTTTTCTGGACCACTAAAGGGAAAGGAGGAAGCGACCCCAATGCAGCTACTTGCTTTTGTGGGTAGGAGAAAGAGGCCGCAATATTTTAACACTTGGACATTGACCGCAGATGAAGCTAATAAGCTAGACACTTATTACGGACACTTTGAAGAGTACCTCATGCCTAAAACTAACACGATTTTTGCAAGGTACAAGTTCAATGAGGAGACTGCAAGGCGAAGGGGAGTCTTTTGAGCATTACGTTACTGAGCTAAAGCTACTTGTGAAGCAATGCTGCTATGCTAATACTGATGAGATGGTGCGTGATAGGATCGTATTTGCCACTAACTCACCTCATGTGAGAGAGAAGCTGTTAAATCAAGGCTCAGACTTTCAATTCCAGCTCATGATCCTTTACTGCATGGGTTTCCTGTTTTCCTCTCTATCCTTGGCGGAGGTCTGCACTCTCTGAGTGCTTTTCTAGTTCATTTTGTGACCAGTAAACTATTTTCATCATCAGTTTGATGAGGCAATGACTACTGTTTAATTGGCTTTCTTTCCAACGTGGCAAACATTTTTACATTTCTCCACAGCGTTTTCCACTGGAAACTTGAACTCACGTTATTGCAAACTGCAAAAAATCAGGTATTGACGAGTACGCAATATAATGATCACACACATTCCTGCCAGAAAGAGTGAAATGAGCAAGTAAATGTGCAGTTAATTAACGCTACACCTATCTCTACCATGATTCATCCCTTATATGCAGCGGTGTTGACATGCGAAGGTGTAGAGATGTGAATGTGTAAAGAGGTCATCTTAATGAACAGTCCTCCAGTTCTGGTTGGGATTAAAGTGTATGAACACACTGTAGAACGCTAATTCACTCCTGCTGTTTTATGGCTTCAATTCACATCGTCCACTGCCCTGCACTGGGATTATTAAAGTATTCAAATACAAATTTTAAACTCCATGTTCCTTCATATATTATTCCATTATGTTTCCTAATGCTGTAGGTTTTTGCTGAGTATCTATATCAAGACATTTTAGGCAGGAATGTATTGTACTGAAGTCACAACTTTGGTATTGTATGAACTAGGGCTGCAACAACGAATCAATAAAATCAACTAATCGATTATTAAAAGCGTTGCAACGAATTTCATATCGATTCGTTGCGTCGCGTGATTCATACGTCACTCGCCAGGTCATGGAGCCGTCTACTTCACCTGCAGAGCGAGTTCAACAGAGTGAGGTGGAGGCAGAGCAAGAAGCGGTGTTTTCAAAGGAAGAGTAAAATTCAACAAATGAAACATGACTGACGTGGAGAAAAACAGCTTCTCAAAACAAAAAAAAAAATTCTGAAATCGCACGGATGGCGGACGGTCACGACGGACCACTATGTGGTCACGTGACCGTGCTTTCTGCTTGAGGGGTCCGACAGATGAGTTGATAAACACAGCTGGTCGGCGGCAAACTTTCTCGATTATTTCGAAAACACTTAAGCGAAAAATATTTCTGACATCATTTGAAGATGAATAAGCTGCAGCAGCTGATGCTGTCCTTGTTTTTAGTTCACTGAAGGCTAGTTTAGATATTTGAGGACAGTAGAAGTTGACCTCTATGCAAATGAGCTGCAGGTAAACACCGGATCGCAGCTGGGAAACGCACCGCAACCTGACCAGCATGCCACAAACGGTGTGTGTTCATCTAGTGGACCACACACTTTAAGTCACTACATTGTCCTGCATTTGTTCCACTTTAAAGTGAGGAAATGTAACGTCAGTAGCCTATTTCTGTTAGCTCGCCTGATGCTAGCGTTTGCTTGTTAGCTGATAATGACAGTGATGGGTGTGTGTGACTGTGAGAGATGCTTTTATTTCACTTTAATCAGCTAAAGCATGCTTTGGATATGCATTATAAATAAACGTCACTTGCACACAGAGGGGTAGTAATAATTTAAAGATTGAGCCTCAAGTTTTAATTTTCTGACAAAGTCTGAGTGAAGACACAGGTCTGTTATTGGAGTGATCAGGATGAATAACATTGACAGGCTTTATGATGAGAAAGACATCATGTCCACCAGTGTTGGGCAGTAACGTCACTACAAATAGCGTCGTTAGTAGTTAACTACATTTTTCTGTAACGACGTGATAGCGTTGTTGTTTACAAAATCAAAAAACGTTCAACAGCTTAGCTAATCTTTTGGTCATATAGCGCGGTAGCAACGCAAAAAAGTTACATTAAATGATGAATGTTGAACTGCTTGAAGCGGAGCTTTCTGCTCTGCTGCAGTCTCATCTCACACTTTTAAGGATCAGACAGTGACATCCTCTCCAAAATGCCGACATGTCTGTGTCGACCAATAGAAGCGGAGGAACTGTTGATGTCGTCATTTAACAATCCTTCCTGCGACTCATGGATCCACACACACACACACACACACAGACGCTCGCTTCAGTTCACTGAAGCAACCGAAGGAGTCAGAGTCACCGTGGCCCCTACCTAAATAGTTATATGAGTTTTTGTGAAAAAACGGAGAAAAGTTGTTTTCAGATGCCTACTGTGCCAGCCCAAGGCAAAGTTTCTGTCAACTTCAAAGACGTCAAATACAAATCAGAGAACCCATATACAGGTGACTACCGAATATGCACAACCAGCAGCAATTAGCTAACCACCACATGTCAACCGCAGTATAAGATGCACACACAAACGAGCTACTTTTCAACATCTAAAATTCGCGTGGCAGTAAATTAATTAAATTAAGCGTAAGGCTGTGGTGGTAGTGTGTGAATATGTATAAATTGGGGGATTAAATAAATTAAACTGATACATATTGGAGGGAAGAGGTACGGGAGAAAACGAGGTAACAGTAAAACCAAAATCTGTCTTCTTCAGTATTACTGTTAACACTAATGAGCAAATGGCTGAAAAAAATAACAGAAAGGGTAACAAAAGTGATGGCATAAATGATTAAATATCTTAATCTTACACTCAAGACCAAATGAGTTAAGTAGTAGTGGATACAGCACTTTGGGAAAGCATGGAATGATTTTACATAGATATTAGACTTAAGAAATAAAACTTGATTTAATACCCAACGTGAATACCCAAATTATGTATAATATTGTCTTACTATAATATTGCTTACTTTATATGGAAATTATATCAAATGTAACCTATTATACCCTCCAGTGTAAGTGGTGTGTTAATATAAGCTACTGCAACTTAATTATCAGATACATTATGTCTGCAATACAAACTAAAAGAAAATCAAAACAATGATTTCTAATGTAAAAGGTTGATTCATTTTAAATATAGCCGTATACCGCCGTATACCCTGGACTACACCACTGGCCAAGAGGGCTTAAAGTTCACTAAATAACAAACTTAAGGTTGAGCAAAAAGGATAATTCAATGAAATGACAGAGATTTGCTTGCTGGTATTGGAGTTATCTGCAGATTCTACTCAGATATGCATCCCTTCAATATCTCTTGGTGTTTTAGGCTACTGAGAGCAATGACTTCAGGGTAAAAATATCCAATATTGCTGCCCCAGTTCAAGTGAGTGCTGTTTTCCTGGTATTCAGGATCAACAAAAAATGTAAGGGCCCAGTCACTTATTAAGTTTAGAAATTGTGATTTCCACTAAGATAACAATGACATACAGCATACTGCAGTATAAATATATATAATATCTGTGATAACACATTTCATCCATATCAACCGCATCTTGAAAAAGTGTTTTAAAGCCTGTCGTGTTTGCTATACTTAGGGTCCGACTCTATTGAAACCCGATCGTGAATTATTTTCCCGTTTTGTGGAACTCAGATTTGGCAGACTAAAAATACTCAAAAACGTGCGAAAGTCTGCAGACACATCAGAACTGGTGAAAATTTGACATTTCATAGGAACTGCCTAGGTGTGAGCCAAAATGGCTCCATATCGCCACTTGGAAAATTTCAAACATTTACTATGGCCAGTACATGTCACCTAGAGTTACACACGTGGACAAAATTGTTGGTACCCCTCAGTTAAAGAAGGAAAAACCCACAATTCTCACTGAAATCACTTGAAACTCACAAAAGTAACAATAAATAAAAATTTATTGAAAATTAAATAATCAAAATCAGCCATCACTTTTGAATTGTTGATTAACATAATTATTTAAAAAAACAACTAATGAAATAGGGCTGGACAAAAATGATGGTACCCATAACTGAATATTTTGTTGCACAACCTTTGAGGCAATCACTGCAATTAAACGATTTCTGTATTTGTCAATGAGCGTTCTGCAGCTGTCAACAGGTATTTTGGCCCACTCCTCATGAGCAAACAGCTCCAGTTGTCTCAGGTTTGATGGGTGTCTTCTCCAAATGGCATGTTTCAGCTCCTTCCACATATGTTCAATGGGATTCAGATCTGGGCTCATAGAAGGCCACTTTAGAATAGTCCAACGCTTTTCTCTCAGCCATTCTTGGGTGTTTTTGGCTGTGTGTTTTGGATCGTTGTCCTGTTGGAAGACCCATGACCTGCGACTGAGACCAAGCTTTCTGACACTAGGCAGCACATTTCTCTCCAGAATGCCTTGATAGTCTTCAGATTTCATCGTACCTTGCACACTTTCAAGACACCCTGTGCCAGATGCAGCAAAGCAGCCCCAAAAACATTACTGAGCCTCCTCCATGTTTCACCGTAGGGACAGTGTTCTTTTCTTCGTATGCTTGGTTTTTGAGTCTATGAACATAGAGTTGATGTGCCTTACCAAAAAGCTCCAGTTTGGTCTCATCTGTCCAAAGGACATTCTCCCAGAAGCTTTGTGGCTTGTCAACATGCATTTTTGCAAATTCCAGTCTGGCTTTTTATGAGTTTTTTTCAGCAGTGGTGTCCTCCTTGGTCGTCTCCCATGAAGTCCACTTTGGCTCAAACAACGACGAATGGTGCGATCTGACACTGATGTACCTTGGCCTTGGAGTTCACCTTTAATTTCTTTGGAGGTTGCTCTGGGCTCTTTGGATACAATTCCAACGATCCGTCTCTTCAATTTGTCATCAATTTTCCTCTTGCGGCCACGTCCAGGGAGGTTGGCTACTGTCCCGTGGGTCTTGAACTTCTGAATAATATGAGCCACTGTTGTCACAGGAACTTCAAGCTGTTTAGAGATGGTCTTATAGCCTTTACCTTTAAGATGTTTGTCTATAATTTTTTTTCGGATGTCCTGGGACAATTCTCTCCTTCGCTTTCTGTTGTCCATGTTCAGTGTGGTACACACCTTTTCACCAAACAGCAGGGTGACTACTTGTCTCCCTTTAAATAGGCAGACTGACTGATTATGAGTTTGGAAACACCTGTGATGTCAATTAAATGACACACCTGAGTTAATCATGTCACTCTGGTCAAACAGTTTTCAATCTTTTATAGAGGTACCATCATTTTTGTCCAGGCCTGTTTCATTAGTTTGTTTTTTTAAATAATTATGTTAATCAACAATTCAAAAGTAATGGCTGTTTTTGATGATTTAATTTTCAATAAATTTTTATTTATTGTTACTTTTGTGAGTTTCAAGTGATTTCAGTGAGAATTGTGGGTTTTTCCTTCTTTAACTGAGGGGTACCAACAATTTTGTCCACGTGTGTATGAGATTTGGTACACATATGTAACTCGTCAACACACACAAAATTGTAACTGACAACCATATCCAAATCCCAACAGGAAGTTGGCTATTTTGAATTAAATATCATATTTTGGATGATTTTCAACTAATTTTTGCAGATTTTCCAAAGCTATAAACTCAAACAGAATAACTCTGACAGAGCTGAAATTTGGCCAGGATGTAAACCAGGCGTGGGTGATCAAAAGTTATCAAAATGCTTCCACTAAAGTTCGAGGACGTGGAAATGGCGGCCCGTGGAATTGTGATGTTACGCCATGAAACAGGAAGTGCTCTCTAACTAGCCTGTACATGCTCCAATCTTCCTCAGATTTTACATGTGTGATCAGAGTCCAGCCTTCATCACATCCATAGGCTGAAATCCACTCTCAGTCACAGCGCTACTGAGACTCACTGACCAACAACGATGCAAGGACCCGTTCAACGCTGCTTGCAGCTTTAATTGTAATTGCCTCTCCTTGGAGATGCTTATCAATAAAAATTAAACTGCTCATGTGCTACAAGACAGATGTGGATTTATAAGTTCTGTATCTCACCTGATCACAGGACAGTGGAGGACACCTCAGCTGGCACTGTTTCCTTCCGTTCACACAGGTACAGGAGAGACAGTCCTCCTCCCACTCCGATCCTGCCTGGCTCACACACACATGCGCACATGCGCACACACACACACACACACACACACACACACACACACACACACACACACACACACACACACACACACACAGTCATATTTAGACTTTTAAAATGCAGTAACTGGGTTGATACCTCAACAGGCCATTACCCTGCATGCACTCTGGCAGGAGTGCAGGTTTGATAAAGTGTAACTGGTCATAGCTCAGGATGTATTTCTTCTGCAATCCACTAAAACTCTGACTGCACTGTGGAGCATATTAGGTTATAATGGGATGTTATGATGCTGTAATTATTACAATGCATTACACAGACATTGGATCATTCAATAGAAGAGCTCAGTTTTAGAAGCAGCTACTAAGTGCCTCTGCAGCTCCCACTGAGCCATTTGGTTTAATAGTCATGAGATGGTTGATTAGAAAACCATAGAAGGTCTTTATGTGGATATTAGTCATCACCAGCTGACAGAAAAAGAGAGGAAGAGTAGACAGGGAGAAAGAAAAAGACAGACAGTAAGAATGAGTGAAAAGCAGTGATGGATGGAGGATTGGAAATAAAGAGGAAGACTGAGGAAGAATTGGGATGGAGAGAAAACAGATGGCTGGGGTGAGAGGCTGAAAAACAATACTGTGAAAAAGGGTAAAGAAACAAAGAGAATGAAAGAGAAAGACCTGAAAAAGAAAGATCAAGAGAAGAGGACCTGACCTCTTGTCAATGTATGATTAATTCTTATAATCCCATAATATCCCCTCCTTCATAAATAATTCCTGGCAGGCTTGCCCGGTTGCAGTGCGGCTTTCTACAGCACCTCCTGAATAATAGATGAGACTGAGGGCTGGAGAGGCATTGTGCTATAAAGTGGCCTGTGGGGCTTGTCACTCATCTTCTAATAGGCCCTTCTTCACGAGTAATAACACAATGGGAGTGAATGGGATGGAACGTAAACACTACATTAACGCTACGCTTCAGACACACCCACAATGAGGCAGGAACAGTGTTTGCTAGGCAGCACATGTGTGGTTCCTCTTGGTGTGAGCCAGTGTTACCTCCTGCAGGACGCCCTGGTCATGGCAGGGACAGAGGGCGGGGATGACACACACTCCGTCCAGGTTTCGGTAAAGCCCCTCCTGACACACACAGCCCTCGCTGGACCGGCTGCAGTTGACAGGAGAGGAGGAGTAAATGTCCTGGCAGCTCCTCTCACACAGTGGAGCCTCCTCCTCCGATGAGCTCCTCCTCCACTGCTCCCCAACGGGACACTCTGGACAGAAGGAGGAGAGGGTAGATGTTCAGGAAGGTGTTCAGACGAATTAGTACGGGAATAGGAAAAGGGTGAAACGGACAGAAAATGAGAGCATGTGCAGGTTCAGTAATAATCACTATGACGTAAAGACCAGGTGTTTCAGCAGGTAAGGTCTGGGCTGCTGTAAGGGACCTTCAGCATCACCAAGTCCCTAAAACTGCCTCCTTCTAACAAACTGGGAAGTTAAATCTTATCTGATGGTAATTTCACTACTTTTAAGCTCTTCTTGTGGCCGTTATTAGGTCTGGACATTCAAAGTGTATCATGTTATTTTCAGAACAGTCCTTTCTATCCAGATCTTTTAGCATTTCATGTAAATAACACTTTTAGATTTATTATATTAGTCTTTACATTAAGGAGAAGTAAAACAGTAAAGAAATGTTTTCATAATTATTCAGAGTATAAATTTTGGAATCTGATGCAGCTTCCCAGAAAACTGCAGCATGTGACAAACCGAGGCTTTCTACTGAATTATTACTATCAATCATTCACTTTCTCTGAGAGGTTGATCTCAGTTGCTGTGGCACACATTGATATGGGTGTGTCAAAGCCCCATTGCTTCAAATATGACAAAAAAGTCTAAATCTTCCAATACTGTCGCTGTAAACTGCATTTACTGTGCAAAGCTTGAGGCATAGCACCGATATCTATGGGGGCAAGACTGTACTGACTGTATTTAACAGAGGCTTTAGGGTCCACACTGATTCAGTTAATATTAATACAAATACACATCATCACTGATCTGACTCACCACAGTCAGGGGCAGCGCAGGTTGTGGTTCGGTGGTTCGGACCTTCACATGCAGCTCCTCCATACTGGCTGGGCTGCAGGATGAACCTGGTGGAGGTCTGGTGTCCGGTACCACAGGAAGCTGAGCACGGACTCCACGGGGACCAGCTGGACCACTGGCAGTCCACTGGAGGGGACAAATAATGATAACCAACATTTTTATGTCAGCGTTGCTTTTATATTCATTTATCTGTTGAATCAGAAAGCAGGAAACAGAAGAAAGTTTCCACCTGAGCCATGGAACGATCCCAACAGTGTCCATCTCCATTTATACTAAAATCATTCTCAAACCCTATTTTTAGGGTGTTTTTTTCTCCTTTTACATTTAAGGTCTTATGTTGGTCATTACAAGGACCAGCCATAAATCCAGTTATTTGTCAGAGGGTTCAAGCTCTCCAGATCATCCATTATGAAAATATATCACGTTAGGAAATTATTCTGTTGTTTTATGCAGTAACAGAGATACGGTTTCATATTTTTGTTGACAAGATTGTCTGAAATCTGAATCAGAAACATGAAAATGGGAAAAGTAATTAAATGGCTCATCTTGCACTCTTTTCAACACTACCTCTGAATCACTGCAAGGAAAAATCTGAATTTATGTTTTGTGTAATGACAACTATGTTGGAGGCAGAGCGGACATTTGCTGTCATTTCGAAACTGGATTCCTTTTTGCTCACGGAGAAACAACAAGTATCGTCAGAAACAATAAATTCTGCTGTTTATTTTAATATCCAGGAGGGCTTCATTCTTCAATGACAGACTTTGTGATTTAGCTAAAAAGGATTGTGAAATTTGTACAAGATAAAAGAATAGTAAAGGTATTACTGTGACTTCATACTATCATTCCATTGGTAGGTATAAAAGCAGATGTAATTCTCACGTTCTGGTTCTTTTTTGTGGTGTGATATTAAAATATCAATACACAAATATTATATAAGTGTAGATAATGCATGTAAATGTTAACATATCTGTGCAATGACAAGTTCACTAGTAATTGAAACGAAACAAAAGAGTATAAAGACTGACAGTTCTATGCAGGTTTTAACTATGATCAAATCTGATGTAAATTTAAAATCATTTTTATAGCAAATATTATTTGTTTGAAAGATCGAGTAATTCATTTTAATTTAATATATGCTATGACTTCCTGCAATAAAGAGTTTGTGAGAAAGAGAATTGGGATGTAAAGTGCATCTGTCAAGTTCAAAGATTGAACAGCAAAACGACCCTGAAATAATGCAAAACTTGTATTTGTGAGTGTGGGTCTTTTCCTTAATCTCATCTATTTGGTGGTTATGGACACATTTTAGTCAATAACTCAAACACAAACTCAGATGAGAACAAAGTAGCTTGAACCTCCTGAAGCTTCCCCAAAACATTGTGAAAGATTCAAAAACACTTCCTGATCAATGTTCATGTTCATTTATGGTCTGCCAATTATATACAGATTAATACAGTCCATAGGCTTTACACACCACAAACTATTAAAACAGTGCAAATGCTAACAGCAGACTATTTTAGACTAACGGCCATGAGAAATTTAAGCCATTTTCCATGTGTGTCAGTTTAAATAGTAGCTAGTGATCGTAGCTGTTCTCTGCATGCCAGAGGAAAAGCAGCAAACATGGAAGATGACAGTAAAACAGAGGAAAAGCAGCAAACATGGAAGATGACAGTAAAACAGAGGAAAAGCAGCAAACATGGAAGATGACAGTAAAACAGCCACAGAGAACAGTCTCCTTCAGGGGAAGGAGACTGTTGTTATTCAGAAGAATTGGACTTCTTATTATTTTGTTAATTATTATACTTATTTATACAATGCATCAATGTAGCCGCAAGGGGACACAAGCCAGTGTCTTATTGTGCCGGTCCCAAGCCTGGATAAATACAGAGGGTTGTGTCAGGAAGGGCATCCGACGTAAAACTTTGGCCAAATCAATCATGCGAATCAAATGTATGACTTCCATACCGGATCGGTTGAGGCCCGGGGTAACAACGACCGCCATCGGTGCTGTCGACCTACAGGGTACCGGTGGAAAATGGACGACTGTTGGTCTAAGAAGAAGGAGGGGAGGAAGGTGTGTTCGTAGGAAGAGAGAGAAGAGGAACACCAAGAGTCTAGGACTGAGAGTAGGGACTTTGAATGCTGGAACTATGACAGGAAAGATAGAGAGTTGGTTGACATGATGCAGAGGAGGAAGGTGGACATACTGTGTGTCCAGGAGACCAGGTGGAAAGGGAGTAAAGCTAGAAGTTTAGGAGCAGGGTTCAAGTTGTTCTATCATGGTGTAGATAGGAAGAGAAATGGAGTAGGAGTTATCGTGAAGGAGGAGTTTGTTAGGAATGTCCTGGAGGTAAAAAGAGTGTCAGATCGAGTGATGAGCCTGAAGCTAGAAATCGAAGGTGTGATGCTCAATGTTGTTAGTGGGTATGCTCCATAGGTAGGATGTGAGCTGGAGGAGAAACAGAAATTCTGGTTGGACCTTGATGAAGTGATGCAGAGCATCCCTAGAAGTGAGAGAGTTGTCATTGGTGCAGACTTCAATGGACATGTTGGTGCAGGAAACAGAGATGATGAGGAGGTCATGGGCAGGTTTGGTATCCAGGAGAGGAACGCAGAAGGACAAATGGTGGTTGACTTTGCAAAAAGGATGGAAATGGCTGTATTGAATACTTTCTTCCAGAAGAGGCAGGAACATAGGGTGACCTATAAGAGTGGAGGTAGGAGCACACAGGTAGACTACATCTTGTGTAGACGGTGTAATCTGAAGGAGATCAGTGACTGCAAAGTAGTGGTAGATGAGAGTGTAGCCAGACAGCATAGGATGGTGGTGTGTAGGATGACCCTGGTGATGAAGAAGATGAAGAGGGCAAAGGCAGAGCAAAGGACCAAATGGTGGAAGCTGAAAAAGGAAGAGTGTTGTATGACTTTCAGGAAAGAGTTGAGACAGGCTTTGGATGGTCAGGAGGTGCTTCCAGATGACTGAACAACTACAGCAAATGTGATCAGGGAGACAGGTCGGAGAGTACTTGGTGTGTCATCTGGAAGGAAAGGAGATCAGGAGACTTGGTGGTGGAATGAGGAGGTGCAGGAGTGGATCCAGAGAAAGAGGTTAGCCTAGAAGAAGTGGGACACTGAGAGGACTGAAGAGAGTAGACAGGAGTACAAGGAGATGCAGCATAAGGTGAAAGTGGAGGTGGCAAAGGGCAAACAAGGGGCTTACGAGGACTTGTATTCTAGGTTGGACAGTAAGGAGGGAGAGACTGACCTGTACAGGTTGGCAAGGCAGAGAGACAGAGATGGGAAGGACGTGCAGCAGGTTAGGGTGATAAAGGATAAGGATGGAAGTGTGTTGACAGGTGCCAATAATGTGATAGGAAGATGGAAAGAGTGCTTTGAAGAACTGATGAATGAGGAAAATGAGAGAGAACGAAGAGTAGAAGAGGTGACTGTTGTGGACCAGGAAGTAGCAAAGATTAGTAAGGATGAAGTGAGGAGGGTATTGAAGAGGATGAAGAGTGGAAAGGCACTTGGTCCTGATGATATACCTGTGGAGGTATGGAAGTGTCTCGGAGAGGTAGCAGTAGAGTTTCTGACTGGGTTGTTCAACAGGATCTTAGATAGTGAGAAGATGCCCGAGGAATGGAGGAGAAGTGTGCTGGTGCCCATCTTTAAGAACAAGGGAGATGTGCGGAGTTGTGGCAACCAACTACAGAGGAAAAAGCTGATGACCCACACGATGAAGCTACGGGAAAGAGTAGTTGAAGCTAGACTAAGGGCAGAGGTGAACATCTGTGAGCAGCAGTATGGTTTCATGCCAAGAAAGAGTACAACAGACGCAATATTTGCTTTGAGGATGTTGATAGAGAAGTACAGAGAAGGTCAGAAGGAGCTGCATTGTGTCTTTGTAGATCTGGAGAAAGCTTATGACAGGGTGCCCAGAGAGGAACTGTGGTTTTCTATGAGGAAGTCTGGAGTGGCAGAGAAGTATGTTAGAGTGGTGCAGGACATGTATGAGGACTGTAAGATAGTGATGAGGTGTGCTGTAGGAGTAACAGAGGAGTTCAAGGTGGAGGTGGGACTACATCAGGGATCAGCTCTGAGCCCCTTCTTGTTTGCTATGGTGATGGACAGGATGACAGACAAGGTTAGACAGGAGTCTCAATGGACTATGATGTTTGCAGATGACATTGTGATCTGTAGTGAGAGCAGGGAACAGGTGGAGGAGAAGCTAGAGGTGTGGATGTTTGCCCTGGAAAGGAGAGGAATGAAGGTTAGCCGCAGCAAGACGGAGTATCTGTGTGTGAATGAGAGGGACCCAAGTGGAAGAGTGAGGTTACAGGGAGAAGAGATCAAGAAGGTGGAGGATTTTAAGTACTTAGGGTCAACAGTCCAGAGCAATGGAGAGTGTGGAAATGAGGTGAAGAAGCGTGTACAGGCAGGCTGGAATGGCTGGAGAAAAGTGTCAGGTGTGATGTGTGATAGAAGAGTTTCAGCTAAAATGAAAGGAAAGGTTTACAAAACTGTGGTGAGACCAGCCATGTTGTTTGGTCTGGAGACAGTGTCCCTGAGGAAAAGACAGGAGGCAGAGCTGGAGGTAGCAGAACTGAAGATGCTGAGGTTCTCTTTGGGAGTGACCAGGATGGACAGGATCAGGAATGAGTACATCAGAGGAACAGCACATGTTAGAGGCTTTGGAGATAAAGTCAGAGAGGCCAGACTGAGATGGTTCGAACATGTCCAGAGGAGAGAGAGTGAATATATTGGTAGAAGGATGCTGAGTTTCCCACTGCCAGGCAGGAGGCCTAGAGGAAGACCAAAGAGGAGGTTTATGGATGTGGTTAAAGAGGACAGGAAGGTAGTTGGTGTGAGAGAAGAGGATGCAGCAGACAAGGTTAGATGGAGGCAATTGATTCGCTGTGGCGACCCCTGAAGGGAAAAGCCGAAAGGAAAAGAAGAATAATTTATACAATGTGTCAGTCAGGGTGTTTTTCACTCATTAGTACATGGATTTCCACTGTTAATATGTTTGGCCCCAGTGTACCTTTTCATGAGCCTCAGGAGGCTAATTATTGATGCAAATAAAAGATCCTTGACTGTATTTTTAGATGAAAAATAAACACCCAAGTTGGGAAATACCTGCATTTCCTGCTCTATTGGAAAAGGGCATTAACTACAACCCACCAGAATGTTCCAAAACCAAAAGTAGGAGGACACAGGATGATGTTCAGATGAAACCAAAGAGATATTCACACATTCAGCTTTCATATGAGGATACGAGTGGCTGCACTTTGTGACACTGTACTCCCTGTGATGGTTCAGCTCCTTCTCCACCCACTTGTTCAAGATACCATTGCATGGTCATGTTTAAACTAACAACATTTCTGAAAAGCTGAGTGTCTTCCATTAAGATATTCCCAAAGCCCAAATGCTGTGATTTTTGGTGTAACTCTAGGAAGCTTTGAAGGAAGCGCTGCAATCTAATTGTTCTAAATCCTGTTAGAGGCTGCCATTAAGACTGTTACAGTGAAGCAATTAAAATCTGATCCTCCATCACACAATGTTTGGATCCAAGTAAGCGAAGAAATGGAGGAAATAAAGCATTCTGTAGAAAGCATGTGTATTGATTTTGGTTTGTTTCCTGTGTTCTGATACCTTTGATTTGTTTTATATTATACATTTTAACTCCACTACCACTCAAAAGTTTAGGGTCACTCAGACAATTCCATGTTCTCCATGAAAAATCACACTTTTATCCATGTGCTAACATAACTGCACAAGGGTTTTCTAATTATCAATGAGCCTTTCAACACCATTAGCTAACACAATGTAGCATTAGAACACAGGAGTGATGGTTGCTGGAAATGCTCCTCCCTATGGAGATAATCCATTAAAAATCAACTGCTTCCAGCTAGAATAGTCATTTACCACATTAACAATGTCTACACATTCATTTAATGTTGTCTTCATTGAAAAAAATTCTTGTCTTTCAAAAATAAGAACATTTCTAAGTGACCCTAGACTTTTTAATAGTAGTGTAAATACACAAGAAGACAACTGTAAACCAGAAAAAGAAAAACAACAATGAAAGTGTATTGCACTAATAGTGAAACTGAAATAAAGCTCAAGAATGAGGTTACAAAAGATGAGATTGCATGTTTATGGTGAATACTTCAGGTGGTAGCTTGAGTTCTGATGTCACCCATGGTTTAGCAGGATGACTGAGTGTTTTTCAGATGTGTGTGAAGTGTGTATTTTTGTACAGAATGGAAAACTAGGGTTGTTACAAGAAGTCGGAAAAGAATGTCTACAACAGAATACAGTGACAAATGAAGGTGCTCTCAACCCATGTGGTGAGTGAGGAAGATAGAGTGGGTGATGCTACTTTCCAAACTATACTGAATGAACTCAGGTAGGGCAGTAAACAACAGCTCATGGAGATTTAACAAGAATTGAGGAAACCGCACAACAGGCTGAATGAGCTGAGTGGACAAAGCAGAATCAGCACTACAGTCAACAGTAAATGAAATGGTCCTCCAGTGGACTAACAAGCAGCTGAACGGACTGAAAGGACAGGCTGATAGAGAATATCTGGATTTATGGCATACCTGAAGAGACGAATGGGAACAACAATTCTAGCTGAGGGACTCCACATGAGATGAAACTCCAAATCAAACCCACCAACTGCTGGTAAATCACCTGCATTTGACTCCACAAGACTGTATATGTGCAAATTATATTTATTTAAATGCACTTTCTGAAATTTTTATGAACTATTTAAACTTTTGGATATTTGTAGGGGGCTGCTCAGTGATGTAGTGGTTAGCACTTTCGCCTTGCAGCAAGAAGATCCCTGGTTCGAATCCCGGGGTGGGCCTGGGATCTTTCTGCATGGAGTTTGCATGTTCTCCCTGTGCATGCGTGGGTTTTCTCCGGGCACTCCGGCTTCCTCCCACAGTCCAAAAATATGCTGAGGTTAATTGGTTACTCTAAAGTGCCCGTAGGTGTGAATGTGAGTGTGATTGTTCGTCTGTATGTGTGGCCCTGCGACAGACTGGCGACCTGTCCTGGGTGTCCCCTGCCTTTGCCCGAGTCAGCTGAGATAGGCTCCAGCACCCCCCGCGACCCTAATGAGGATAAAGCGGTGTATAATGGTGATTGATCCTGGACGTCTGACGTTACGGTGAGCGTATTGCGTCATTTCCTGTTCCTGTTTCAGCACTGTGTTGTGGTGTTAGCATGGCTTCTGCTTCTGCTTCTTCCTCTCTCTCTTTCTCCTGCTCAGTGTGCCACATGTTTAGTTATTCCTCTGCCTCCTTTAGTGATAACGATATATGTAATAAGTGCAGCCTTTTTGTAGCTCTGGAGGCGAGGCTCTCCGAATTGGAATCGCGGCTCCGCACCATGGAAAATAACCCGCTAGCAGCTAGCCAGGCCCCCTTAGCCGGTGCGGACCGCAATAGCTTAGCTTGTGTAGCATCTGTTAGCCGTCCCTTAGCAGCGCCCGAACAGCCGGGTGGATGGGTGACAGTTCGTAGGAAAAACAGTCCTAAACTCAAGCCTGCTGTCCCGGCTCACCACAAACCGCTTCATGTTTCTAATCGTTTTTCCCCGCTCAGCGACACACCCGCTGAGAAACCAACTCTGATCATTGGCAGCTCCATAGTCAGAAACGTGAAGCTAGCGACACCAGCGACCATAGTTAAATGCCTCCCAGGGGCCAGAGCGGGCGACATAGAAGCAAATTTGAAACTGCTGGCTAAAGATAATCGTAAATATAGTAAGATTGTTATTCACGTCGGCGGTAACGACACCCGGTTACGCCAATCGGAGGTCACCAAAATTAGCGTGGCATCGGTGTGTACTTTCGCCAAAACCATGTCGGACTCCGTAGTTTTCTCTGGACCCTTGCCTGATCTGACCAGCGATGACATGTTTAGCCGCATGTCGTCGTTTCGCCGCTGGTTGTCTATGTGGTGTCCATCAAACGACGTGGGCTTTATTGATAATTGGAGCTCTTTTTGGGGAAAACCTGGTCTGATTAGGAGAGACGGCATCCATCCCACTTTGGCTGGTCCAGCTCTCATTTCTAGGAATATGGCTGATTTTAGTAGTACTCCTAAAGCATGACAACCCAGAGTTAAGACCAGGATGCAGAGCTGTAGTCTTACACACCTCTCTGCAGTTTCCTCACAGCTGTCACCCTCCAGTAATTCAGTTAATTCAGTTAATTTTATTGAGACTGTGTCTGTCCCCCGACCACCAAAATTCAATAAATTAATCAAATCAAAAATATACAAAACAAATAGTAACCACAAAAATTTAATAAAAATTAATACCTCTATTTCAACAGAGCAAAGAGACAGGAAAATTAAATGTGGTCTGTTAAATATTAGATCTCTCTTGTCTAAATCTCTGCTAGTAAATGAGTTGATAACTGATCACCAGATTGATTTGTTCTGTTTGACTGAAACCTGGTTGCAGCAGGAAGAATTTGTTAGCCTAAACGAATCAACTCCCCCTAGTCATATTAACTGTCATATTCCTCGAATCACAGGCCGAGGAGGAGGAGTAGCAGCAATCTACCATTCTAGTTTAAAATTGAACCAGAGGCCTAAACCTGATTACAGCTCATTTGAAAATCTCACTCTTAGTCTCTCTCATCCAAATTTGAAAGCTCAGAAACCAGTTTTATTTGTTGTTATATATCGTCCTCCTGCTCCTTATTCTGAGTTTTTATCTCAATTCTCAGACTTTTTATCTGAATTCGTGCTCAGTTCAGACAAAGTTATTATTGTGGGTGACTTTAACATTCATGTTGACGTAGACAGCGACAGCCTTACAACAGCTTTTAATTCATTATTAGACTCAATTGGGTTTTCTCAACATGTAAATAAACCAACTCATAGTTTTAATCACACTCTTGACCTTGTCCTGACTTATGGCTTAGAAATTGATGAGTTAACAGTATTTCCCCAGAACCCTCTTCTTTCTGACCATTTTATGATAACGTTTCAATTTAAAGTAAAGGATTGTTTAGCAGCTGAGAACAAATATCATTACAGTAGGTGTTTGTCTGACAATTCAGTATCTAAATTTAAGGAAATAATACCCTCACTGTTTAATCCAGCAACATTTACTGATAAATCAGAAGGCAAATATTATTATTTTACCCCCACAGAAGTGGATTATTATGTTAATAATGCTTCAGCCTCACTGCGTACAACTCTTGATAGTGTTGCACCTGTAAAAAAGAAAGTTATATCTCAGAGAAGACTTGCTCCTTGGTATAATTCCCAGCTGCGGACTTTAAAGCAGGCATCCCGAAAGCTGGAAAGAAAGTGGTATTCCACTAATTCAGAGGTAGTGTATGTGGCTTGGAAAAATAGTCTAGTAATCTATAAAAAAGCTCTTCATAATGCCAGGACAACTTATTATTCATCTTTAATAGATGAGAACAAGAACAACCCTAGGTTTCTCTTTAGCACTGTAGCCAGGCTGACAAAGAGTCAGAGCTCTGTTGAACCTTGTATTCCTTTAGTTTTAACCAGTAACGACTTCATGAGCTTCTTTACGCATAAAATAGTTCTGATTAGAGATAAAATTAATCTGGCCCTTCCTACAAATGTCACAGATGCTTTTGAATTGGCTGTTAGACCTGATGAATCTTTAGAATTCTTCACTCCTATATGTCTCTCTGAACTAATTTCAACAGTTTCTACATCCAAACCATCAACATGTCTTTTAGATCCTATCCCAACTAGACTCTTCAAGGAGATTTTACCTTTAATTAATTCTTCAATGTTAGATCTGATTAATCTCTCTCTAGTAACAGGCTATGTACCACAGGCTTTTAAGGTTGCTGTCATCAAACCTTTGCTTAAAAAGCCCACTTTAGATCCAGATGTGTTAGCTAACTATAGACCGATATCCAACCTACCATTTCTCTCTAAAATTCTGGAAAGAACAGTTGCAAATCAATTATGTGAACACTTACAAAGGAATAATTTGTTTGAAATGTTTCAGTCAGGCTTCAGAGTGCATCATAGCACAGAAACAGCTCTAGTGAAAGTTACTAATGACCTTCTCATAGCATCAGATAATGGACTAGTCTCTATACTTGTTTTGTTAGATCTTAGTGCAGCGTTTGACACAATCGACCACAAAATTTTATTACAGCGTCTAGAATATTCAATTGGCATTAAAGGGACAGCACTGGATTGGTTTAAATCCTACTTATCAGATAGGTTCCAGTTTGTGCATGTCAACAATAACTCTTCTGAGCATACTAAAGTTAATCACGGAGTTCCTCAGGGTTCTGTCTTAGGACCGATACTTTTCACATTATACATGCTTCCTTTAGGCAATATTATTAGGAAGCATTGTATTAACTTCCATTGTTATGCAGATGACACACAATTGTATTTATCTATGAAGCCAGATGAAACTGATCAGTTAGCTAGACTGCAAGATTGTCTTAAGGACATTAAAACCTGGATGACTTTTAACTTCCTACTGCTAAATTCAGACAAAACTGAAGTCATTGTATTTGGCCCCAAACATCTTAGAAACTCGCTTTCAAAGCAAATAGTTACTCTGGATGGCATCACATTGGCCTCCAGTACTACTGTGAGGAATCTTGGAGTTATTTTTGACCAGGACATGTCCTTTAACTCACACATAAAGCAAGTCTGTAGGACTTCCTTTTTTCACCTGCGTAATATTGTAAAAATCAGGGACATTCTGTCTCAGAGTGATGCAGAAAAATTAGTTCATGCTTTTGTTACTTCCAGGCTTGACTATTGCAATTCCTTATTATCGGGTTGTCCAAATAGCTCTCTCAAACATCTACAGTTGATCCAAAACGCTGCTGCGAGAGTACTGACAGGAGTTAGCAAAAGAGATCATATTTCCTCCATACTTGCTTCTCTTCACTGGCTTCCTGTTAAATCCAGAATAGAATTTAAAATCCTTCTTCTGACATATAAAGCTCTTAATAACCAATCTCCATCATATCTTAAAGATCTGATAGTACCTTATTATCCTAGTAGAACTCTTCGCTCTCAAACTGCAGGCTTACTTGTTGTTCCTAGAATTTCTAAAAGTAGAATGGGAGGCAGAGCCTTCAGTTATCAGGCGCCTCTCCTGTGGAACCTGCTCCCAGTTTGGGTTCGGGAGGCAGACACCCTCTCTATTTTTAAGACCAGGCTTAAAGCGTTCCTTTTTGACAAATCTTATAGTTGGGGCTGACTGGGTGACCCACAGAGGTTCGGCTTGTGTCTTCATTGTACAGCTGACCCCCTCTTGGACGTCCCTTCGTTCTGCCCCTAGTCATGCTGCTATAGGCCTAGGCTGCTGGGGGACTTTTCTTGACGCACTGAGCCCTTCTCTATCTACCTTTACATTTAATATGTATACCGTTATTGCAGTACATTCACTCTGTTTCCCCCTGTGCTATTTCTCCGAGTGTCCCTGGTCCCAGAGCTGGATGCTTCAGATCTGCGGTCGATGTTCCACCAGCTGGTCCAGTCTCCACCATGTCCACTGTGGGATGCTGCTGCTGACCTTCCTCCAGCCCTCTGCTTCCAATTCCCTTTTTCCACCAGTCAACTCTGCATCGCCTTCACTATACTGTTATGCTGACTTACATACTGTTTGAATTTTACTGCTAGCTATATAAGGAGTATGTTTAATGTCAGAGCCGTACATCACAAGAGTAAACTATGAGTCAGTTTTCAATGTTAGCTTATACTTTGTCTGTGTCACATATCCTGTCATGCATGTATCCAAATGTGTGTTGTGTTTTCCTTGCTTTCCCACCCCTCCCTCTTCTCCCATCCCTCCCCCTTGCCCTCTTCTGTCCTTCTCAATCCGCCCGGCCAGCAGGCAGATGGGTCCCCCCTATATAGAGCCGGGTTCTGCTCGAGGTTTCTTCCCTGTTAAAAGGGTGTTTTTCCTTGCCACTGTCGCCTTTGGGCTTGCTCTGGGGGTCAGGCATATGGGTTCTGTAAAGCGTCTTGAGACAATTTGACTGTAATTGACGCTATATAAATAAAATTGAATTGAATTGAATTATAGAGGATGGATGGATGGATATTTGTAGGTGAATATGAAGGATATGCAGTAAATGTGCAGAGAGCAGAGCTTTACAGTAAACTGTACTCCAACAGAACTATAAGATCTTTTCCATCTGAAAGTAAATGTTGACACATACTGAATGCCTTCCCATTGGGAAAGGTTCATTATGGCTTCCTTTAGAGCTAAGTAAATTTGGATATATAGTGATGGAGAATTCAATCAAATAAATCAATTGAAGATTTGTATCCTCTGAAACTAAAACAAGCCTTGTAAAACAAGATTTTTTACTAATTTTACTTTTATTACATTTATATTTTGATCCAGCTCTTAAAAACAGGATTGGATGAGTCGGTGCTGAGTTAAACAGTCGGCATTGGATATATAGAATGTATAAAGGCTTCATGACAAAAACAACTCATTGCAGAATATATAAATGGAAATGGAACAGCTATTTTGACTTTCACTGAAGTGCATTAAGTCACGTAAATACCAAGAATTTCCATGGTGGTATCAGGCTAAATATTGCATTACTTCAACAGAAAGCACACCTTACAGGAGAGGATTCAAACCGCTGGAGAGTGAGTGGGAACTAGGACATCAATCACTGTATATATGTAGGCCAAACACAGGAACAATACAAATGTACAAAATATTGATATTTTTCATATATTGGTAGTAGTAATACAAAAATATTGTTTCAGGTTTCTCTTTTATTGCATTGAAAGTCGATGTTAACTGTGAGCACTACAAGTGGGTAGTACAAGTGGGTAGTACAAATGGAGTAGATCGACTGATTGATAGATCCATCCATCCATCCATCCATCCATCCATCCATCCATCAACTCATCCATCCATCCATCTATCCATCCAGCCATTCATCCATCCAGCCATCCATCCATCCATCCATCCACCCACCCACCCATCCATCAACTCATCCATCCATCCATCCATCCATCCATCCATCCATCCATCATCTATACACTCCTTAATCCTCATTTAGGTCATGGGGGGTTGGAGTCTATCCCAGCTGACTTGGAGTGAAGGCAGGAGACACCTGGACAGGTAACAGTCTGTCACAGGGCTACACAGAGACAAACAATCACACTCACATTCACACCTACGGACAATTTAGAATCACCAATTAACCTCAGCATGTTTCTGGACTGTGGGAGGAAGCTGGAGAACCTGGAGAAAACCCACACATGTACAGGGAGAACATGGAAATTCCATGCAGAAAGATCCCAGGAATGCCGGGATGTGAACCAACGATGCTCTAGCTGCAAGTAATATGCATCCCTTCTTTCTGGAATGTGTATTTATTGAAACTTGTTTGAAAATGAAAGAAGGGTTTCATATTGTTGGCTGCTTGCTGACTTCGAATGCTTTTTCTAACTGCAAGGCTACTTCTGTGTAATTCAACTTCAAATGGTTAAATAAAGAACTGAAAACAGGAAAGAAACACAAACCAGGCCATGGACTTTGTAGGTTCTGATTGTTGTGACTGCTGCTGAGTCATTTCAGCCAACTGGTGCAGTAGCTGTTACTAAGTATAGATAGGGTGACATATCTATCCACAGGTTATCTAAATATCATTGTTGCTTTGCTTTCATGCCAGAAGACAGACCCTACAAAGTGCAAGAAATGCAGCTGTAAGAGAGCATCACTCACCATCACAGAGCTCTGAGGTACAGCTGAACACTCCACCTCGGCACACACTGGAGAGAGTTGGAAAAAAATCAAGGGTCAAGTAAGTTGATTAGAATAAGGGGAAAATAGGTTATTATATTACTGGAGACTGTATGTCAGCATATGAGCCTCTCAGGTGATATTAAATGAGGACCAAATCACTGGAAGGAAGATGAAATGACTTACAGCATGTCTGCTGCACACCAGACTATCTATTACAGCAGATATCATGGAACCAAACTGAACAGTAACTGAGTGCACTGTTTGACTGAGACAATAAAAAATAAAGCCATATAATACTCCAATACTTCAGAAAAGAAAGGTGATAGGAGTAGTATTTTGAAAACATCATGGGCAAACTATTTGTGACATTTATTATAAATAAATGAAACCATTGGTGCCGTTTGTGGTCACGTTTCTTAGAGAGAGGGTTTCAGTCCTGTTCACAGCAATGAACAGACAATTAGTGACTTTTATTCTTTGCTTAAAGGCTTTCCCTTTTGATTTTAGAAAACTGAAATGCAAACAAATAGTTTTCTTTGCATAAATGTGTTTAAATGGTCTCATAGGATGTGTAATGCCCTGAAAGACAGAGAGTTTGAGGTATGAGGACGTCTTAGGTCAAACATAAAAGGAGTAATTTAATTACTCCTTTACATATTTTCAATGAACTGATAAAAGGTGCATCAGTGAGTGCTCTTAACATTGTAGTACTATTAAATAATGACACAGAAGAAGATTATTATTTTTATAAAATAATGCAAAATGATACAGAATGCTCATGCAAGCTAACATGATTGGTTCTTTAGGTCTGTTGCAGATGAAACCCTGGAAGTATAAATCTGTGTTTCTGCCATCAATATACTCTAGTTTTAAGGTGGAAATTCTCAGTCATGGTGTTACAAATGTTGGTAGTGTCTACAGATATGGACCCGTACCCATAGCCTGTGGGCTACGGATACGGCACTTTCCATTTGCCAGACAGATACGGACCCGTACGCGAGTCTCGCGAGTCAAGAAGCTGCTAACCACTGCAAACTGTTGAAAGGTAAGCAAAGGTTAAGGTTAGGGTTAGGGTCAGGTTTAAGGTCCGTACCTGTAGTACCGATGTTACGGGTTTGTACCTCCAGCGTCTAACGGGAGTCACGTGACCAGATCTTGCGTATCTGATTGGCAAATGGAAAGTACGGGTCCGTACCTCTAGCAACTACCTTAAATGTTTATTCTGCCTGTGATGTGTCTTCTAGCATAAAACACCTCATGGACAAAACCTTGATTTTCACTAGATGAGGACTTTTAAGGAAGACAGACACTTTTAGAACGTCCTTTTTGAACAAAGGAAGCAGAATACCGGCATTAAGAAGCAGAAAGGAAAAACATTTAAACCACCTTAACCACTAAAATCGCTCTTCAATGCAAAGTGTTTTTGATGTGTGAGAAGCCGGGTCCAGCCTGGCATTTAAGTTCTCTAAAGACTTTCCTTCATGGATCATATCCTTCAGTCAGGACAGTTAAAGCTACTCCAGCAGACCAGATCCACACACTAAAGCTTTAACTACGTACAACAGGACTCAGCTGCTTAAATCCTAAATGAACAGATGAAACCATGTGTGGTGTATTACCATGTGTTGCAGAGGTGCTGAATGGCGGTTCCAGGTGGCAGCAGGGCTTCTGTGAAATCCTCAGCGCTGACGTTCCAGTTTTGGTAATCAGGCGGCAGAGAGAGCGGTGAGCAGGGACAGTCAACATGAAACACACAGGAACCTCTATACAACACCTTTAGAGGAGACAATGAGACTGTCAGGAGTCAGATCTGACATTCACCCACCCACATACAGACATATAAACACAGGTGGGCAGACCTGTCCTGAAGGGCATGAGCACCCAGGTGTACAGGGTCCAGGTAGACACTGAGTATGAGGCCACAGGTCCTGGCAGGTATACGGACAGGAAGCTGAGCAGTCACTGAACACCTGCCTCCCGGGACACTCTGCAACACGCAAACACACAGTGAATCACTTCTCAGGCATACATCAGTGCACAGACATGCACAGTGGTCCCTCGTCAAATCATGGTTCACTTTTCACAGTCTCACTGTATCGTAGATTTTTGAATTTCATTTGGTATCGTGGATTTTTTGCTATATCGCGTGATTTTGCGGTATATGGGTACCTTTATATTTTTATTATTGTGGAAAATAGCATCGCAAAATGGCAGTTGAGAAAGGATATCTGCCTTATACGCACTCTGCAACTTACAGATGCTTCTATTCTGACACACATGGAGAGCAACAGGATATCTTGTGTGGCAGGAAGTGAACACACTCCACACTCACAGTCCTGACAATAGAACATTTAACCAAACTAACTAGGCTGACTAAATCACAAAAACACAATAAAACACAAACACTAATAACACTGGAACACTAACATAAACCACAGTAATGACATTTAAACCCCCAACACCCTGACTCCCATGCGCATTGCAGCACTACAGTTCAGTCATAGCGGCCAGCTCTGCCATCGCTACAATATTTCAATTATTTTTGCAGCAAAATAAGCATTTTGAAGCCTAAAAAATGAATACAATATAAAACTATATTTTAAAAAACAAAAAAATTAAAACATACTATAATAATATTTAACCTAAATGAAATGCATAGCGTCTAGCGTTGGGCTCTGATTGGCTCAGCGACCGTAGCATCAGTCTCCTCTGTCTCCAGTATAGCAGCATTCAGTATGTGGACTCCATTTCACATACTGTAGATGTCTGATCGCTGCATACTGTTGCTCTGTGGTGTGTGGGGTTAAAAAAGCCTTAAAACATACATAAATAATAAAAATAATAAAACTTTGCAGATTTTTGTCCATCGCGGTCTGGAATGTTGTGAGGGACCACTGTATGTGCTTTTTCTTCATAAATACTTTACAGGTTATATTTTCTGAAGAGACTGTAACTAAATGTGTGCGTGTGTGTTACCAGGCAGGCAGCTGTTGGTGTTACAGATAGTGTGTTGCTCCAGTGGTCCAACACAGGCCGTCCCACCAGGCTCCGGCTCGTGAAGGACCGTTTTGTTCCGCATCGACGAGCCGCCACCACAGGAGGCGCTGCACTCACTCCAAGCTGACCACTCACTCAGCACACAGCCTACTACAGAGAGAGAACAAACTAAATATGCTCTCTACACGCCGCTGAATGTAAATGTTTCTTATTGTGCATATGGCTGTTTGTCTCATCTCAGACCTGGACATGAAGGCAGATCACAGCTTTCTGTCTGTGTGGTTTCAGCACAGGAAGGACCGCCCTCTGTGTCCTGGCAGTGGCGTGTCCTTATTCTCTGGCCAGGTCCACATGAAGCTGAGCAGAAGCTCCATGGGCTCCAGGCCTCATAAACTGGACAGGGAAGTTTGGTGCACACCAGAGAGCCATTCTCACACACACTGCAGATGGAGAGACAAAACTTCCCGCTCATTGGAAAACTCAGCTGAACAAGTTATGGAACTGTTATGTCCTCAATTATTTACATGTTAAATGACAGCTCTATTCATTTCAATAGTCAAGCATTTTTGTTTCTTGGAGAATTATCTAATTTTAGTGGAATGACTTTCAACCAGTCACCTGCTTAAAGAGAGGAAGCCTGAGAGGAAAAGTCTGTGGTCCAACCTGGAAGATGTTTTCATCTCTGACAGCCTAAAGTTAGGAAAAACTATTTCTTCTATAGTGTGGAAAACTGATGATGGGGTCAGACTCACACAGTTCTGTATATTGTTCAGTGATAAAAGCTGCTTACATGTGTGCCTCCCTTTTGAGAATCTGTATGTTATTCTCTACAACATATACTATACTAAATATACCACTGACATAGCAAAGTGTTTTCAATTTGCCACAACAAATTCTGCACAATAGAACAGATCAGAATCTAAAGCAGGGGTGTGTATGGCATAACATGTGTGTATGACTGGTCATCTGATGATCATAAAATGTGTATTTCTGTGCTACACATCCTTGACGAAATAAATTTGAATTGAAATTGAAAGTCTGGTGGTCAGAACTTAATGTGAGCCATTCTCTATGATGTGATTACTGTTCTATTGATAGATCCATTTGGATGAGCTTTTCTTCCAGCTCAGATGTTCTCACCAGGTGTTACAGTCCACGGTGAGCTCCTCTTCAGGTATGAACTCCAGCGTCCCGTTGCCTGATGGGATACCACAGCGACACTCTGCCATCAGCACACAGCGACTGTCCTGCAACAAGTGACCTTCTGGACACCGACAGCCTGAGACAACAGAAAAACAGAGAGACACACTGTCCCAACTGATCCAGGGATACAAGTATTCTGATAGAAGAAACCATTGTCAGTGTTTACCTGGGTGACAGGATCCTTGGAGGCACTGAACATGCTCCCATAAGTCAGCACAGCTGCGAGGACACTGATTGGCACAGCTCTCCTGGTAGCTCCGCCCCCTATCTTCACAGCGCTCACCTGGGAAACAATAAGTTCACTCATTCACTCCTGATACTGTAAATAAAGACAGAAGCTCAATGCACGAGCTTGAACAGTAATGATTCAGTGATAAGGAGGACAGCGGAGTTCAGAAAAAGACATTTCAAAAGTTCAGGTAAGTTCAGGTTTGGGTCCCTATCCACCATCCATCGCAATCTACTCAACAAAATCATAATCATGAGCAGTAAAATAATTGGACTGGAGCAAAACCACTCATCAGCATCTACAACAGAACGACAAAACTTAAAGAAATACAGATAGCATCAGACACCATTCACACGCTGCACAGCCACTACAGTCTGCTGCCCTCAGGTCAGAGATGCAGGTCACTCATTTTTAAGACCAAGAGAGCCATGTCAAGTTTTGTGCCCACATCCATCAGATTTATGAATAGCTGAGCCATTTTATTTATTTTACTACCACCTCGATCTTTTTAATTATTTATGTATTTGGCACCTTGTACTTTAGTAAGGATTATATATGCTTTTTTAATCTTAAATTATTACTGGTCTTTTTATCTGTTATCTCTGGTATGTTGGGTGTGATGTGTGTATAGTATGTTGCTGGTATCTATTATGTATGTTATGTTGTCATGTATGTGAACTGTATGTACAGTATATGCACAGATGCTCTGGCACAAATGAAGTTCTTCACAGAAAAATAAAGCTCTTTGAATTGAAGGGAATTGAAACTTGTGAGTGATAATTCTTAACACTTCGTTAAAACCAAAAACTGCAAATAATCAGAACATCGAGGAAAGCTTTAGGATTACTTTACTGAAAAATACACGTGAAGAGTGCTCTGAAAAAATAATCTGCTCCCTCTGTTCTTCTGCTTTTGTGTAAAATCAGAGAGCTGAGAGCTTCTAGCATCTTAAACTTCTATATAGACACGTTACCATGGAAACACATTAGATGGTACATACACCCTGCATATAAGGTAATTGGTCAGCAGAGCTCTCTTCCACCACTGGAGCAGTTTTGGGTCCAGTCTCCCTTACCTCAGTATATAAAGGGGCTGGAGGCTAATTAGTGGACAACAAGCTGATTTACAGACACCACATATGCAGAGCCGTATCAGTATTAATGTTTTTTAAGCCCAGGTAAAATAAATCAGTTTTGAAAAAAAAAAATATTTAAATTGATGTGCTCTGATGCTGGTGTTTTTATCTGCAGTCATTCTGTGGTCCAGCACTACCAGATCATTCATACATTCATGCACTTACACAAAACTTTAATAAATAAAGGCAGTTCAGCAAAGTTTCTGTTGAAGTGTTGACATCAGGAATTTTAGTGAATTACTGAGGATTAAACTATTCAACTGTTGTTTCAGAGAGAAAAAGAAGAAATCAGTCTAACAGCTGCTGAAAAGTTCAGCTGATGCCAAATTATCTAAGAGTCTGCTAAGTTGGAATGCCAACATTAAAGTGGAGGTAAGCAGCTGTACCTGGACAGAGTCCTGTGTTGCAGCTCTGGCTTTGTGTCTGTTGGCTGGGACAGCGGGGTCCTACAGGAGAAGTCAGAGGCCGTCTGAAGCGCTGCCTGACTCCACCACTGCACGGCTCTGCACACACCGTCCAGCTGCTCCACACACTCCAGTGACACAGATCTAGAAAAGCAGAGCGATTATCATCACTATTCTTAATTATAATTGACTGTAATCATCACAATAACTGCTGTAATTGTTGCAATAATAAAGTTTTAATGTTTGAGGACCTTTGTAGAAGCATACCTGAGCTACTGAGATGTCTAACTTAAAGGTTAGATTCTTGTATTCATGCAGAGAAAAAAAACATCTGTACACTCTTACTGAGCAGTTTTTAGATGTTGCTACTGACTATGAAGACCTACAGGACTGTTTGAAATGCAAGTCAAACTCAAGGTCCACTGGGCCTGACAGTAATTCAGAGCCATTCCTTTTCATATCTACAGTGAGGCTAAAGGACCAGACAAAAACTGAGGGATGACAGAGTTGAGTTCACGATGAATCATTCATTGCACACACAAAACCAAATCCAATCAACCCTGAGTGTCCCCACAGACACATGGACATAAAACTCATTCTTTACAAGCCTTTTTCCATTTTCACTCCTTTGGGGAATACTGAGAATGAGGCAGTAAGGATGTACAATACCATTTTTCACTGTGGATACTGATTACAAGTGCTTAACTATCTACTGATGGTGGGTTTTAATCTGCACTGCCAACAGTGAAGTGACACACAACAAATACACACATAAAAACCAATCAAGTCCACAGACAACACTTGAGATTTTTCTAAGAGATTCTCCATATCAGAAATCTAGGCTAGTCTTTCCTTCTGCAAACTGTTGCCAAACCATATATATTCATTAAAAATCATTCAGTTTGTTAATTAACTAAACCATTAATGAAATGTCGGTATGTGCATAAACAGGAAAACTGCAGTGTTCCCCACTGAGTTAGACTGTTTTTGTGTAGGATGCATGTGTGTGAGGTAACATTAGCTGACTCTGTGAAACACATACAGGGGGATTAAGTTACCATAATTAACCATAAAGTGACAGTAAAGTCTATATTGGTTTTAAATGTTAACAAAGATGTGGTTAATGCTACAGTGGTGTCTGTCTGCCTCTCCTCATCACTACAGAGTTGTTCTGAACAGTAAAGGCTGGTTCCCAGCTAAGAAGCAGGCTGTAGTGTGGGCACTTGATGCTACTCCGCTACAGACAGCTGTGGTTTGTGGTATTGTTGTTTTAATAGTACTTTATTGTTTCCTTAGAGTCTGCTCAGAGGAAATGTGTCATACATATGCACTAGATTAGCATTTATATAACACTTCTCTTGAGCATGTGGACTACTGGGGGTCATGATGGCACAGCTTTGGGCTACATGTGGACATCAGCAGAAGGATCTGTGTGGAGTCTCACAGAGTCAGAAGGATACCAGAAATTACACCAACTGCACTCTTGTGTACTATTGGATAGAGAAAGTAGTCCTGGAACTGCCCACTACAGGGTTTTCGATGAAAGCCCACGTGACATTATTTGCCAATGCTGCCAGAATTTGCATGGTCATTACACTACAAGGGCAGCTGTATACATGCTTGGCAGTATTGTGGATGTTCAGAATAGCTACTGATCCATTGTGTACACATCTATCGGAGCACCCTTAGTGGACTCCAATCAGCCGAAAATGTAGTATAACAACCACTACCTGTCCATAGGGAATGTAATTAAGGCTTAACGAGGCTATCTGAGCTGCTTGAGAGGAACATATCTGAAGAGTTAGGTCAACGTTGTGTTCTAAACATCCGTAGACTAACTTGTCAGGTTCATCAGTTTTGAACAAATTTCTGCAGAAGCATTCATGATGCTAATCATTCATGAACTTCAAATACAGAAATCATTCCTCCCACACATGTTTGTGCAGAGAGAGGAGGGGTTATGTTATTCACAGACTAGTCTGTTGTCAGTGTGGCAAAGAGAGAGAGGACATAGCTCTACAATGGCTTAACATTTTTCCCATTTAAGAACGTATAGATGATCAATATGTGGTGATCCAATATTAAATCAATATATAGTAAACCATGAAGTGTGTCCCAGTGAATTGCTACACCATTTCTAATGAGTGTACCTTTGATGTGTCCTGTTGTCGGATAGAGCTAGAAGAAATGTGCCTGGTCTTGTACTTAACCCATATTAGAAACCAAATGACCATCTCTGCAGATAAAACAATCCTAGAGTCATTTCAACACCACTGTCACCCACTCAGCCAGTCTGATCCATTCCTCCTATGGTGCCACGCCTGTCAGACTCTGACTTGTTCACGGAGTTTCTGAAAAGAATCTTTTACAGGGAGCAAATCATCAAAGTGCTGCAGCATGCTGAGGGCGATTCAGTGAAGCAAAACTGTTCAATTCATTACTTTTCCTTTCTGTGTAGCAACAGAAGATAAACTGAGGAAGTGACTTGCCTTCTGTACTCACATAAGACTGATTAGCTCAATATCTTCTTAGACAAACACCATTACCTCTGCAAATGTTAGCATCTGGACAGAGCCTCTCCTCCACCAGCGGTCCTGGACACTGGCTCTCTTCTTCTCTAGTGATGGGAAGACCAGAATCCAGGTCCAAACAGGCCCGGAAACGCCTCTGGATTGAGACCATGCTAGTGCCGTGGAGAGGCCCTGCTGCTGAAGAGTTGTGCTGCAGAGAGGAAGAGGGTACACAAGGAGAACAGGGCGTCCACTCTGACCACTCGCTGAGGATGACTGAAAACATAAGGAGAGATGCAGGGCAACACTGTGAAGGACTTCTTCATAAAGGAGATATTTTTATTATTCTTATTCTACTGCTTTCTTACCTTCACACTCTCTCATGTCACACTGCAGAGCTCCATCATGGCAAAGGCTGGAGGACAGAAAAGGAAACAAACAGATAATAATAACAATATGTCTAACTGAGTCAGCGATCCCACACCAAGTAAAAGACAGAGATACAAACAAGTAGTGTATAAAAGCAGAAATAGCAGAGAATGATTAAGATGCACCAGAAAGTCTTATAGATTGTTCATAAAGGACTTGGCACAGTCACCAATATCTATTATGCAAGCGTTGCTGAAAATTTCTCTCCAAAAATAACCAGAAAAACAAATAGTTTTGTGCAACAAAGGACTGACGCAGAATTGATTAGTTTTCTACAGCTATGTTCTAACCAGGTACTGCAGCCGATGGTGATGGTGGTGCCCTGGAGGATGGTGACAGGAGTGGGTGGTTGTCCTGAAACTTGGTGCTGTGGGTGGATGCAGCCACACTCCTCTGGAGGAACACAACTACCGTTCTGCTGCAGCAGGCCCTGGAAGGAAAATACGAAATCAGGGGTGTCAAACTGATTGTAGTTCAGCGGCCACATTCAGCCAAATTTGATCTCAAGTAGGCCGAACCAGGAAAACCACAGCATAATAACCTATAACTCCAGATTTTTCCGAGGTTTTAGTGCAAAAATGTTCACACTGAAGGAATATCTTTTTATAACACATTATGAACAACCTCCAGTTTCTTAAGAGAAATCATTTCAATTTCAACAATATTATGCCTCAGTTTATCATTTATACATTACAACTTACAGATCACAGTGCAAAGGCAAAAAACATTTAGTCACAGATATCTGGAACTGAACGATAGTATTTTACTTTGTGATCAAAACCACCGAAGACAGACAAAAAAAGACAACAAAAACAAGAAACAAAATATTACAAAAATGATACAAAATGATAAAAACAAGAAACAAAATGACAAAAATTAGAAAAACGACACGAAACAAAAGAGGCAAAACATTGACAAAATCTACGGACGACAAAAACATTAGACAAACGACACAAATGAGAGAAAAAGATGCAAAATGACAAAAATGATACACAAAACAACGAATAAAGCAAAACAAAAATGACAAAAATAACACATAAAACACAAGCGAGACAAAAAGAAAAAATAAAATGATTAGACATGATGAAACATGAGACAAACGACAAAAACTAAAAAAAACAACAAAAACAAGACAAACTATTGCAAAAATGAGACACAAAACGATAAAGGAACAATGAGCAATCTAGTATTTTATTTTATGTTCAGAACAACTTGTCATGATCTAGAAATTAATAAATAATTAATAAATTTATAGATTCACTAATTTACAGTCTGCAGTTAATGTCTTCTCTGGAATTTTTTTACACTTTACAAAGTCGTCCTGTGGGCAGGATTGGGCCCTCTGGAGGGCTGGTTTTGGCCCGCGGGCCGCATGTTTGACATCACTGCACTAATTCCATGAAAGAAACACTGACACATTTGGACACTTTTGTTAAAATATTTTTGATATAACAGACAAAAAAACCCATATTATGAGTGCTAAAATTCTCAGAATTCACAGACTCAGAATTTAGGTAATATGAATCAATCACAGAAAAATTGATTAATCATTTAAATACTTAGTGACCCTTTACACTGATGCAATCCATCATTTTTAAGTGAATAATGGTAACTGTCATGTTCTGCTTTTTGTTCCACACTCATCACGAGCACTCCAGCTGCAGGATCATCAGTTTATCAGAGGATTTTCAAATTTTCTAATAAATCAAAACTGGAAGTTCTCAAACTGGGAAAAACAACATTAGAAAATTCATCACAGCTCACATCAAAGTGATGGATTAGCAACAATGCGCACAGCAGATTTCACTTTCCAAATGTGTGTCAGCATAATTTAGCTCTTTTTTTTTTGGTACTTTTTCAGACTAAATGTGTCCGTCGCTAATGTAAATGAATGTAAATGCTCACCAGTGTGGAGTTTGTACCAACTTTAATTACTTTCATCTTTGTGTTCTGATGTGTAATTAACTAAAAAAAAAAACTCAGAATGTGCATTGGGAAGTGTGTGAAACATGCCAATAAAAAACATACCACTACTATCAGCTTGTCTTGCATTCTATGGTAATTTAATTAAACTGTCTGACTTACATTTGTCCTCTATGGCCAGCAATCAAAGCAAAGGTAATGTAATGTTTACTTTTACTGAATCAAGACTTGCGTCATGTTCACTTTCTAAATCCCCAACCCTGAACACTGAAAAAGTTTTAGACTGATAGAATGCTCTAATTAAAGTTCATTGTGTGTATAAAGGTCTGACTCCCATAGATCCTGTATAAATGAAAATGTAGACTGTGGATAATGACAAAAAATGATTAATGAAGCAAGAAATCTATTGAAATTCACCTGCGGGCAGTAACATCCAGGCGTGCACTCCTGGACTCCTTGACACAGATCTCCACGACCCCTCAGGGCACACTGCTTCTCACAGGGGGCGCCACATGTCAAGTACACAAACGGGGCTTCACATGCTACAAACAGGGGGAAACTTTAAGTAAAGATGTTCATGGCTAGCATCAACATGTACTGAATTATGCATATATGTATGCTCAGAAACATCCTGACAAAATTCCAAAACTTAAATGCTATTTGCATTCCTAAAAGACACTGGGTGCTACTTTGGTTCCTTAAGGGCATGAAAAGAAAAATAAAGAGCATTTCCAGGAGACGTATATCAGGGAGTGACCTTACTGTTGCACTGACTGAGCTTGCACGTCCTGCTTTGTGTTTCTACAGGAGTGCACTGTTGCCCCCTGGTGGCAGAGGACAGAGCTACACGGTAGCGTTGCTGCCTCTGAGACTCACAGGAGCACCGAGACCAAACACTCCAAGCTGACATGGGGCAGCCTGGAAAAGAAGATAAATCATCATGGAAGGTTCTCTGGCTGTGTTTAAACAAACACTTGGAGCTATTTACAGTCCACTTCAGCCTGTGACACTTCATTTATACTGGTACTGGTGTGAAAGAGCAGCTGGTCAGAGAATCATTTATCAAGTTATAAACCAAACATTAAGTTATATAAAGCTGTCTTACTAACATAACATATTCAAATGCAGTAAAAGCAGAAACAAAAAATCATTTTTTGATCTGACACCAATTTTTCCAAATATTCAGAAATATCAATCATCGCATTAATTGTTGACAAATGCAGCTGAGGACAGCGGAGACAATATGCCTTATTTACTGATTCACTGAATCTCAAACCAAAGTGAACTTCCTTATTCTCATCTTTAATAAATATATGATTCCATGGCACCATCACTGTTACATCTTCCCTAAATGTAATCCAAGCATTCAGCAGTCCAGACATCTTCTCTAGTTAATGACCAACATAAAAAGATCATTTACTAAGTTTTACATCTTCATCGTTATCAGTAATATTTAACATGGGACAGGAAGGTCCGATCCATGAATAGACTAGACCTGAACCAGGACCAATCTGTAACAGAAGTGAGCACACCCCCTGTGCGATGCCACTGAAATGTCAGTAGACAAAACTCCAGTAATTACATCACTTCTAAGTTAGATTCACACTTGGGCTAAATCTCTAAAAATCTAGGACCTGCTAGGTGAGTTCTTCAACAGAACTATGACAAGATGTAATATCAGGACTTTGTAAATATGTGTGGGCATTTTTAGTTTAGGGCGTTTAGGGCTTTTTACAAACACTCATGATATCATGTTGGGATGTGTCCAATTCACTGCACAGTATTCACTAATAACTAACATCTCAGCTAGGTCCAAAACCTCCCTCATTATCATGATTTCTGAAACAGAAACATTTCCTATCATCTGACAAACCCAACACAAATAGAAACTCCAGAAAGCTGCACAGCACACACTCAGATTTTGGCTGTGGGACTGTCTGGCTTCAGTCTACCTAACCGACCGCTGCCAAAACTACCTTTAGTTGAGATTTATCAGTTTGTACCTGGACAGGGCTGCTTGTAGCATAGCTGGGTCTCCTCAAGGTTCCTCTGAGCCTCGATCTCAGAGGAACACGCTTCATCTCCTCCCTCCTCACACACACACACCCTCCGTCGAGACATAGACCCCGCCCCACAGCTCATGGAGCACAGTGACCATGGCGACCAGGGACAGAGGTCGTCTGTAGACGTAAGATAAGAGGAAGCATGAACAGCATTTTTCTTAATAATACTTCATAATACAGCAATATAAAAACATTAGAACCAGACGAAGTGTGGTGGGTTTTGGAACTATGAATAAATGAATTCATCAAATGTAAATAAATAAAACTGGGACACTGAGACGAGACTAACCAATGCAGGGAGAGGTCCAGCAGGTCTGGGTTTCTCTTTCTGGCCCACTGCAGTCAGAGCCGTTGTTTCGTGGTGGAGGATTGATACAGGCTCGAGTCCGAACATGCGAGCCCTGTCCACAGGTCACTGAGCAGTCAGACCACACGGACCAGGGGGTCCACCCACCATCCACTGGAAACAGGACAAAACATCTGCTCAGTGGATGCAGGTCAAAATCCCAGAACTTTGTTGGTATTCTGCCATATGAGGCCAATTGTATGTACTCTTGGTCATCAAAATAAGAACAGTGACCTACCTCTGCAGTCGATGTCTTGGCAGTAAACTCCTTCTGGGGTGCACGTGCTACGATGCAAAACAGAGTAGAGAGTGTTTGAAATACATGAACCAGTGAAAACCATCAGTCAGATATTCCTCTATTCAGTATTCAGTGTTGTCTCCATCTAGCTCACCATTGTTCACACTCTCCCTGGAGCCAGGTGTCTCCCACACTCAGATCCTGGTTGTCCAGGAGACAGAGAGGTGGACAGGGTCCTGGCTTACAGGGTTTGTGCTGGACTTCCTCAAAGTGGCAGTCTAGTCCTTCAGTTTCTGGGATCAGAGACCTGGACCAAGAACAAGGAAGAACTGTCAGTCCTTTATTCTTAGCTTGAAATCATGCAACACATCACAGCAAATCTAAACTAAATCGACTCAAAAGATTTATGACCACAAAAATGGCCTCAAACAGAGAGAGTCATTACAAACTGTCCAAAGACATATCTGTATAGATTAATGGTCATTCATGTCATTTTAATGCTGAGAACTTTTCTTTTTGGACTTCTGATGAGCTCGTAGGATGTCCAAGAACATGAACACCAGACTGCTGTTCCTGGATTGCAGCTTTAATACAGTCCTCCTCCAGTCACCACTGGCAGCCCAGCTGTCATACCCCAGGTTCAAAACTGAGTAACTGGATATGGGACTTTATTCAAAATCCCAGTCAATCAGGATCCACTGCAGTTCTTCCCCCAAATCAGTGTAAACACAGGCACTGTTCTAAGCTTTATACTGTCCATGCTACTGATCCATGACTGCTCAGTCAGACAGCCTGAATTGGTCTACACACACCTCATACATACCATAAAAAAGATGAACCAAACCTCTACTACCTGTGAACAGACGTGGACCTGCTCACATCCTTTTCCACTGTCCGGTATGGGAGCTGCTCTGTTGTAAAACAGGTCAGACGAGTGCCCAGAGGATAACCAGTCTAACCACCACTGGTAGGTCTACAGCATATAGTGCAGGAAAAGGCCATCAGTATCATCGAAGACGCCACCCATCTTCCTCATGGACTCGTCTCTCCCTCCTCAGGAAAAATGTTGTGCAACATCCAGGCCAGGACCGCATGCTGACCTGAATCTAAACAGCCTTTAGATTCACATCTGGACAGTCACTTGGACAATGCAAAGTGCAAACTTTCCTTTTTCTAACTAATTTATCTGCTGTTTTACTGGAGTGCTCTGGTCAGTATCTCACTGTATGACCCATTTTCAGCCCAGCTCCACCACATGGCTTCCATTCCAGAAATTCCAGATAGGACCGGGAGTTCAAAGTTCTCTTGATGATGTGGAGTCCTTAGAGTTGGGCTGGGTTTTACCTGATTTAAAATGTTTCTTGTGCTTCCTGAGGAAATGTTATCAGTTTTATCCACCTCTAGGCCAAGTTGCAGTCATGTTAAAAGGGTGAGTATTTGCATATTATCTGCCTCCCAGTGGACAGATGAAGCCCAGATCTCTTTTCCAAGATGATTTTATCGTTTCCCCTCTTTCGTTTTGTAGCAACCCTCTTTCTGAAGTCCTTTCCACTCAATATTGTATTTATGAATAAGTAAACATTAGTACAGACTGAACGGATACTGTCTGTTATTCAGCGGAAGCTGTTGTTTTTCAGTGAGTTTCCGCTCCTCACCTGTATCTGGTTCTCTGGCCCTCCCCACAGGAGACACTGCATGGTGACCAGTTGGACCAGGAGCTCCAGACACACGCAGGCTGACAGCTGTGATTGGTGCAGAGGAGCTGTCCATCAGTGCAGCTGCAGTTGTTACAGTCCATCTGATGCCAGCTACCGGCCGCCCAGACCTGCCCCAGTGAGTCCACACAGTCACACTGCCACAGCTGCACACACACCCCGTCCTGCTGCAGCTCACCTGAACGTACACACACACACACACACAAATTATCTGCACTGTGTGGTATGTTGCTGAAGAGACCAGTGTTTTAGTCTCATTAACCTGCAGCAGCAACTTTACAGAAGTAAACTGTATAAAAAATATTTTTTCACACATCTCAATGAAGTCTAGTCAGGCAAGATTTGTTTATTATTTGAAAAAAGACACACCATCTTACAATTTTCAGATTGGGATGAATTAACCCACAATGTTAGCATCATATGCAGGTTTTAACCGTCGTGCTGTCCAAAATCTTTTGTCATCGTATGCTTTTATGTAACGAGGTCTATTTGGCCCTAAATTCCAAAATAAAGGGAAAAAATTGTGGTAACGGGCTGGACTGAAGTAAGACTACAAGTTTAATACAGAATTGATTGACAGTTTATACTATATGCTTTAAATAACAGTCAAACCAGGTGGGGTCATTTTGACCCCAGAGGACAAAAGGTGCAAAGCAACTGAGAGGACATTACGAGGGATTTAAACATGATTCATTATTATGATTCATCTTTTAAAAAGCTGATTTGATAGCAAACTGTTGCATGTTTGCATATCCAGTAGACACAGAGCAATGTTCTCATTTATCTGGAGCTGTGTATTCTGCTACCAAACAAGTTGAAATAGCATATTTATTGTTCTTTTCGTTCATTTTGTCCTACCAAATCCAAATATCTTTAACTAAGTTCACTAACTACTCTCTGTCTGTCTGTCTGTCTGTCTGTCTTCTAATTATTATTATTATTATTATTATTATTATTATTATAACAGTGAACTGCTTTCAGTGGCTGAAAAAATATTAATGAATGCAACAAGCAGAATAATACACACTAAAACATTTTGTTCAAGAGTCAGGTGATAATTCTCTCTGTGGTCATATCTGTAGGTGACATCGGTCATATACAAGCAGCCGTGTGATTGGCTGCTGAAATAAAAATGCTGATTGTATCTATAAGCTGTTCATTTCCATTTTAGTAATGTAGAGACAGAATCCTGAACACCAACACCGCAAAAGCTATAGCAATTAACTACAATCATTCCAGACTATCTGAATGGCTAGAAACTATTAAGAATAAGTGTAAAAATATGCTTTTGCAGCTTGGGTAAACTGACCCTTTAAAGACGCATTTAAAGCTCCCCTTTACAAAGTTAATTCAGGTAACCATGCTATGGTCCCATGAACACAAACACACACACACACAGACTCATTGTGTTGAATACCAACAGATGCAGGAACTTTAAGAAACATTTAGTTCTGCACACATACACACAGATAGAAAGAGAGATATGTTTTAATAAAATGACAGCATCTCTGGTACCTTCAGGGCAGCGACAGCCGGGCTGACATTCGTTGTTGCCCTGGCACTCTATTCCCTGCTGGAGGTCGGAGCAGCGCTGTGGACACTGGTTGGCACATAACACAAACTCCTGCCCCAGCTGGCACCCTTTTTCATCTGACAATACAGAAGCAGAAGGTCAGGAATGTTCCCATGATGCTGCAGGCACTGTCTTCATGAAATGAGCCTCACCAAGAATGCTGACTGCGGACTGTGCTGACTTTTTGAACACAAAGACCTCCCCAAGAAAACAGCCATCTGCTGAATTAATGAGCATTCAGCCATGCACAGCATGAACCAACCCTAAGGTCACAATGCTCTACACAGGAAGTGTGTGTGCACATGTTAGGTCAGTCTTACCACAAGGTTTGGTGTTGCAGGGTTTGACCTGGTTCTTCTCTCCTTCACACTTCTTCCCTCCATTCTTGGGTGGAGGGCTGGAGCAGGAGCGAGTGCGTATGGAGCGTCCACCACCACAGCGCTTATCACAGCGAGACCAGGGACTCCAGCGGGACCAGCCTCCATCCACTGCACCATCCAGACAGACATGCAACCACAACACAGACCACTGAATCCCCAGACAATGACTACAGTTAAAAAAGATGGGAATTTGCCAGTATACAGAAAATAAAAAGACAACAGACTTTAAAAACAGCTACAGTCAATCAATTGATATCAAAGGTTGGATGTAATAAAACCTGATAATAAATAGTCATAAATGTTGAGGTTAAAGTATGTATGCATAGAGATGTTTTACGTTGTTTCTTCACCTTCACTCTCTCACAACAATAAAACATCATGTTTGAGTAAAAACCAAAGCCGGAAAACTCCTATGAAGGCAACAAAGGTGCTCAAAGTATGCTTTAACAGACATCCATTTCCATTTATTGAGCATTTTGAAATGAAATGTCCATCTTGACTCCACATGCTGCTCTATCGTGCTGACCTCTGCAGGGCCGAATGTTACAGAAGCGATGTTCCAGGTTCCCTCCCAAGGATGTCCTTCACACCATGAGCCATTAGTGCCAGGAATGAGAAAGGTTCTGATCCTCTGCTGCTGGCCCACTCCACAGGACCGCGAACAGGAACCCCACACCCCCCCACTCTGTCCACGAACAGTTCCTCCGCGCACAGTCGTCTCCTAAACTATCTCACCTCCAGAAGGAAACATGATAAAGGCATAAAGAAGGTAAATATCTCTGTGGATGTAAAATGTGATCCCTTTGCTTTGATTGCTGGAGTTCAGCTTCTTACACTTGTCATTAGAGTTTACGATACTATTAATGTAGTTATTTGTTTACAGAATTCATTATGACTGTGCAGGTATACAGTAGTAATAAGTAATGAGGGCCCATACTTGAACACTGGGGCAGGTTGCAGGCCTTCTCCTGGTGAGAGCTTCCAGAGCAGGAAAGAGAGATACATTGGCGATGACGGGACTTCATGGCTGGGTTGAGAGCATCAGTGCAGGTCTTAGTGCAGGGACTCCATAATGACCAAGGGGAGAAGCCAGGATCCTCATCTAAAGGAGGATGAGGAGGAAAAAGTATTAAATATGGAAAAAGCATATTAATACAAATTTAATCACTCATCGAGGGAAAACAAGAGAAATAACACCATCAGGTACAAAACAGTTCAGGGACATAAAAGAGCAGAAAATACAGATAACAGGAAAGGAAGTTAGAGAATAACATGAGTTAAAATGTCATTTTAAAAAAGGGTAAGGTTGGTATTTTACCTGGTAAAGTTGGTTCTTCTGTTGGAATAACTACAACGGACAAAAAGCAAAAACAAAAATTCTTTCTTCATTCCACCACCAACATCATTAAAAGGATTTCAGTCATGTTCTGCTTACCTAAACACACCCATTACAGTATCTACTCTGTAAACTCAGCCCCGTACCTGGACAGTCAGGGGCCTGGCAGTAGGTGGTTTCCTGCCGTGGCCCCTGGCAGTTTCTCCCTCCGTGTGCTGGGGCAGGGTTTGTGCAGCCTCTAGAGCGAGTCTTCAGTCCCTAGACCACCACAGGACAGCGAGCAGGGCTCCACAAACTCCAAGCTGACAAACCACCATCGACTGGGCAGTGATCCAAGGAACAGTTCCACCTGCCATGCTCACAGGTACTGCAGAGAACAGAAGGATGAGGGGCTGAGGGGTGGTTCTACTGATAATGATGGAAAGGTGGCAATTCAAAAGTAAGAAACTTCTGGCTTCAGCTTCATAGTATAGCATATATAAAATTTGATAGGAGAGTGGAGTGCTTCATTATGATACTCAATTAGGATCTAAATAATGAACACCTTGTTTCAGCTTTTTTTGACATTTTAGGGATCTACATCTTCCTTCTAACTGTCCAAACATCAGGAGACCATTGGTATGCTGTCAGTATTTGCCAGATTTTCCTACTCACCAAGTGCTGCAGTCATGGACAATGTATCTCCCAGACTGAGCTCCATCCCTTCTGAGATGTTATGAAAGAATAAAGATGAGACTGGAATGACAGAGACACTCTGCAGAGAAGTCAGAAACTCTTCATCCACAAAACACGGACACTCCTGAAACACACAAATTACATGAACTCACAAGTCTTCTAGAAGCTTTGTTTGAGTTTGAAAGTTATACAGATGCATTTTGTGGCACAGCTTGATGACACTAATATTAGGATCCATCACAAGGCAGCAAGGATGTTTCTGTTGTTGAACCTACCAGCACACAGACTCCGTGGTGTTGGTAGGTCTGTGGGGGACAGTGGCAGCCTTCTTCACAGCCATCAGAGTAGCAGCCGTCTCTACCGCTGACCTGAGCACAGCTGAAGGGACAGCCTTCACCTCGTTCACGACTCTCTGTACAGCCTGCCAGGAGGGCAGCCGACATCTGCACAACAACAGTGATAAGGAATAATATACAAAAAACAATCCTCAGACAAGAACTGCTTTTGGAAAGCTAGCATGCGACCTTACAATGAATCTAATGCATAATCTAGCTTACCGAGGCAGACATGGGGTTGCATGTTTTGCTCTGCTGACTGAAGCGCTGCAAGGTGGGGTTGCAGAAGCGAGAGCGTGACTGCTGGCCTCACCACAGCTGACCGAACACACGGACCACTGGGACCAGGCCAGCCACGGGCCTCAGAGTCTGGGATGTGAAGATGAGACGAAACATGACTCCTGCAAATGATTAAACCATAAAAACGCAACGCTGTGGATCAAACTTTCAGAATTACAGTTTTTTCCCACGAAATTAGTTCCATTCATGTCCCTTAAATGGCTTGATTGTAAAGTCTATACTCTGCTCTGGGAAGTCTGGATCCTTGTTTTTAAGACTGTCATCATGACACTGCAGCATGAAGATGGAATACTCAGTCTGCTTATTGTAATCGTGGTGTGTCATCCAGTAAATTAATAACACCATATGGAACATGCTACAAGGTATACATTTGATACACAAATGTTAATTCCCAAATACTGCATGTCTTAGAAACTGTACATTATGGTTTATGCTTTAATCAGTAAGTGTAATATAAAAACATTGATATTTTTTATAGAGACAGGAAAGAACCAGTAGTTTCATCATTCTGAATATGATACATGTTTGTGCATGTGTTGTTCAATTACCAGAGGACTGAAAGCATGTTTCTGTGAACAATAAACTCCTCTCTCAGGTTCCGAAAAAATTGATAGTAAAGGCATTTTCTTTCTAAGCTGTATTTGTATTTTTTAGTCTTAAAACTTGTGTTTTAATTTGGCCTGCCACACATGACCATGACTACCTGTGCACAGCTGTATGTTGCAGTGTTTCTGCTGCTCAGCGACACCCAGGCAGCCTCTACCACACTCTGAGGCTCAGGATTATCACACAGACGTCTCTGAACTTCACTCCTCCACCACAAGGAACTGAGCACTCAGTCCAGGCTCGCCCATTGGTCCAGCACCATCAACGTGGCAACCAGGGAAAGACCGACACCCGCAGAACCCCAGCTTCGCATGAACTGAAATAAAGAGAGACATACAGGGGAAATGAGGAAAAGATGTTTGGGTGTTTTATTTACATTTAAGGATCGATATGTTGTCCAGCTGTTCACATGTGCTGTACCAGTTTTTGCAGTCACTGATTATGTTGTCTCCTGGATTTGCAAACTGCCAATCAGATCCACCAGGCCAAACCCATGATGTATTACTGGACTCCAAACCTTCTGCACAATGAGACAAAAAGACCTATTAATGAGACCAATATCCTCTTAATCCACCACTATTCAGCGAATCTGAATGCATTACAAATTTGCACATAAACAGGAAGTGGACTGAACCAGTAGCAGAGATGTTGTGGTATCTGCAGCGACACTCATCCCTGTCCACACACACTCCGTCCTGCCAACCACCGTGTCGCCTGGACAACCACAGGTCCGGCTGCATCCGGGGAGTCCAAACACTCCGTGTCACCATGGAGATCTGAACAGGAGCGAGGACAGGGCTTCCCACAGGGCCATTCCCCCTGGCCTCCACCACAGTCTTCAGAGCAGAAGGGGGAGTACATGTTGAGAAGAGTTAACAAACACAGTGAAATAATGGGAGTTATGATACACTATATTGCCAAAGTATTCATTCACCCATCCAATAATCACAATCAGGTGTTCCAATCATTCCATGACCACAGGTGCATAAAATCAAGCACAACTGCTTTTACAAACATTTATGAAAGAATGGGTCGCTCTCAAGAGCTCAGTGAATTCCAGCGTGGAACTGTGAAAGGATGCCACCTGTGCAACAAATCCAGTTGTGACATTTCCTCACTCCTAAATATCCCATAGTCAACTGTCAGCTGTATTATAAGAAAGTGAAAGTGTGTGGGAACGACAGCAACTCAGAAAGTGGTCGGCCATGTAAACTGACGGAGCAGGGTCATCTGGCAATCTGATGGACCAGTCTGGGTTTGGCGGTTGCCAGGAGAACGATACTTGTCAGACTGCACTGCGCCAAGTGTAAAAATTGGTGGAGTGGGGATTATGGTGTGGGCTTGTTTTTCAGGAGCTTGGGCTTGGCCCTTAGTTCCACTGAAAGGAACTCTGAATGCTTCAGTATACCAAGACATTTCGGACAATTCCATGCTTCCAACTTTGTGGGAACAGTTTGGAACTGCCCCCTTCCTTCTTCCAACAGACTGTGGACCAGTGCACAAAGCAAGGTCCATGAAGACATGGATCTGAGAGCCAGGCCTTCTGGTCCCAACATCAGTGTGTGACCTCACAGATGCGCTTCTGGATGAATGGTCCAAAAATATCCATAAACAACACTCCTAAACCTGTGGACAGCCTTCCCAGAAGAGTTGAAGATGTTATAGCTGCAAAGGGTTGAACCGACATAATATTGAACCCTGTGGATTAGGAATGGGATGTCACTTGTGTTCATATGCGAGTCAAGGCAGGTGAGCGAATACTTTTGGCAATATAGTGTATGTATACTCATTTGGAGTAATGAAAAAGGTAATGTTGAAACTGTCAGGATTAGAAAAGGTAAAAAACTCCAAACTCTATTATGAAGTACCTTTCCCCAGATGGACAGAGATACAGCTGAGCCTGATAAAATGAATGGAAACCAGAAACTATCATAACTGGAATGAAAAAAATCAAGAAACTGGATTCTGTATTGTGTGTAAATAAATCCAATTTATTCCTGAAACAGATGATTTATGGACATCATCTGACATTTGTGTACCCGTGTGCACAGTCTTGTCCTCCTGCTCCAGAGGAGAATAATGCTGTTGTTAACCAGTAACTCCAGTTATCATCCTGCTGGGACTGGACATGCACAGAAACAGAAGGAGTAGAGGCTCCATTAATCTTCTGTTTCCAGGCACCCTTTTTATTTTAACAGGTTTTATTTTTTTTCCCTCTCCACTGTGCAGCTCTAGGAACAGATGCAGTAATGTTATTGTAACGTCACCCTGCTTCTAGTAAGGCCTCTCTCTCTCTGTCTCTCTAATATTCAACCACCACACAGTTGGGTTAGAACAATAAGAGACATAAAAAACAAAACCCAGACTCTGCAACATTATGTCTGAAAATATCAGGCCTCTCTTTTTCTTTTCCTTCATCATTTCCACAGATTGCATTTCTTCTTTGTATTTCTTCATTTCATCCTCATCTCCAGTAACCTGCCTTATATCTGGAACGTATATGTTTTTCTACATCCATTCACAGTAATTCTTTATTATGCTGACCTGAGCAGACAGTGATGTTGTCGTGGCAACCGTGGCTCTGCCTGCCCTCCCCCAGACAGGGCAAACCACCAAACCTGGTAGGAGGACTGTGCACTCCCTGGTACGAGTGGACGAGCCGGCACACCCATCACACTCCGACCATGATAACCATTGACTCCATGAACCATGAACTACAGGGAGAGATAAGAAAAGACATGAGGAAGAGAAGTACAGTCAGACTACACATAATCTGGAATGGAAGAGAAAAATGAACAGATTTTTTTTTCTTTTTATTTCGAACTTGGATCAAAATGAAAACAATACATACATATATGTATAATTTATACATATACAAAAAAATAAAATAAAATTGTAGCTATGACATCATTTTTTTTGTACTACCAATAATCAATTTCATAACCAGATTTTGTTCGAAAAAGGGTGTAGGAAGAAGTAAAAGAACTTATCTAGTCCCACCCCTTATTCCTTATCAAATGCATCACTAAATTCACCCTGAAACACTGTTCAGGTCATGGCCAGTCACAGATCAAAGAATTGTTGATATATATATATATATATATATATATATATATATATATATATATCAGTCCCTCCAGGAATTCGCGATGTTGCGATCTCGCGAATTCACGCGAAATCAACCAATCTCCACAAATTTTGCGCGGCCTTGCAATTTTGTCCAATCACCGCAACTTTCCCGCAATTTTGGGCGGCCTCCCGTGAGTTCCACCAATCATAGCAGCTCCCAGCGCAAACGTAATGCACATACGTCACCGAATTCACTTCCTTGTTTATGGTTTGAAGATGCAGATATGTGCGATACTAATGTCTCTCATTTACCAACAAAAATTATTGCTGAAGACCGTGATAAACAATTAATTCACTGATGTTCTTCACCAAAGCAGAGCTAAACTTTTTTTACACCCATGCAATACTGTGATGGAATACAAAAAAGAAAAAAAAATCATCAATTGATACACTTAAAAAACACGTAACGGCTGAAATGATCAGACAACAGACCACATAAAGCACCATGATGGAAACTGTTGCATCCAGATTCGTCAAGAGCACTGAAAGAATGAAGGTAAATTAGATTATTTATTCCCCCTAAGAACACGGCGGAGTTATGTGACGATCAGCATGTGTGAATCCTTCCTGTTACCAACATCACTCAAAAATGAAGTTTTCAGGGTCGGTCAGAAATGACACAAGGACCAAGTGATTAGACTTCAGTAGTGATACGGCTTAATGTCTGGATCCACGGATTTAAAGATTTCCCATTGAGGTAGCGGCACAGCGTCTCGTAGCGGCACGGTAACCATGGCAACAGGTGAACGCTACCTCAGCGGTCCGCTGACGATCACATAATTGTGATCCTACAACAAATCTACCACTGTGGATGTATCGGAAATGATACATGGAACAACTGATTAAATTGTGGGGGTGTCTCTGAGTCCCATCAATTCCCGTCGCCGGCTACATATTTAGGCCACGTGATTCGGTATGTACACATGCAGAACACACACCTGTCTTGGTGGAGGACTGCGCTCTCTCAGCGCTGTTCTTGTTAGTTGACGTGACAAGCCGTGAGCGTGTGTGTGAACACGTGTGTGCCAGGATGTGAAATTAACTTTTTAAGCCACTGACAGATATGTCCGAATATGATTCATTCAATAGTAAATTAGCATTTTGTGCCGCAAATCTACCAACCACTTCATGTTAAACCAGTATCTGGCTGCTGCTAATTTCCCACCGTGGTGTGCCAGCTTTTGTGGAAATGGGTTGGAACGCAAAATAATTAATTTCGGAATAAATATTGTTCATTACAGGGTTGAAACATGTTCCATAAACTGGAAAAATGCAGCTTTTTAGCAGTTGTCACTGTCTCCTGCAATTTCATCACAACAAATAAGCTTAAAACATCGCAACTTTTATCGCAATTTTTTAGAAAAGCTGCCACGAATTCAGGCATTTTCAGCCGCAACAATCACGAAAAACGCCTGTGAAATCCTGGAAGGACTGATATATATATATATATATATATATTATATATATATATATATATTTATATATATATCAGTCTATATATTTTTTTTATTAAATATGTTTTAATATATGTTTTAAATATGTTTCTGGCTTAACACTGATTACACATTGCATTATGTGCTAAATAAAAGAGTTGTGTTGACCTGTGAAGAAATTAAAGTGATTCAGCATTGAGACAACCAGGTCAGACCAGGCGTGAACTAACCTTGACGTCACCCGTTGTTTCAACGCCGAGAAAATGAAGCCCGGGTTTTGCTACTTCCTGGTCGCCATTTTGGATTTTTGGAGGCAGTGACGTAAAAGCGTCATCAAACAGGGTGGACCGGAGAGCAACTCGGGCAGGACCAGTCAATGGGACTGTCAATCAAGTATAGCCACGCCCCCTGGCTCCACCAACTTTAACGATTTATTTAAAATTCAGTATTAATTTATTTTAAGATCGGCCACCTGATCTCTCATTTGACCATGAAAACTATCGGGAAAAAATCCTGAGCTGTAGAAAATCAGTCTATCAAATTTTATTTTTTCCAAAAATGAATTGGGCTCTATGGAGCAAAAGCTTTTTGGAGCCAACCCTAGTGGACGGCGTGATATTGCAAGTTTTTGACACTTCCGGGTTGGCTTCAATTTTGGAGCCAGATGCTACGTCCATCTTTATATGCACTCTGTGGGTCAGACAGAGCTGCTTACACTCAAACACACCAACATACTTGAATTTATTGTTAAGTTCCTGAGCTATAAACCTCTTTATGTTAATTTTATTAGTTTTATTTATTTTTAAGCTCATATCTTGAGCGATACATGATGCATCACATATTTTTCAGAACAGTCTAATCTACTTAGCTCTGGGCCCCAAAAACCACAACCTCTGAATCACTGCAATCCAAAGTAAACCCGTCTGCAGAAGGTTGATCTGTATTCAGAATACTGTTATTACTTTGGTAAGAATATGTAGAAATCAGAGTATAGCTGCAGTTGCATTATTTCTTGTGACGTCATATTAATATATCATTGCATTGACAATAATCTGTTTTAATAGTAACATATACAATGATGAGTTAATAAATAATACAGAAAAGAGTGACAGATGTGGACATGGACAGACAGGTGTATGCAGATTGCAACTATGAATAAATTTAACCAGATTTAAAGATCATTTTCTATCACCAGCGGTTCACTGCACAGACCTGCAGTTAGTATTGTTAGAAAGGTTTAAGGTAAAGTTTAATCTGATATGTGCTGCACTCGCTGTAATAAATACTTGGAGGACAATTCAGCCGAGTAGACAGGATGTGAATTTTGATGCGAGGTGCATCCGTCAGGCTCTAAGCTTGAAGTTTCATTGATTGAAGGACTCCTGTCAAACCAAATCCAAACTTTAATTCCACTTTTGCCAGCCCAAAGCTGTGTTAGCAGTAAAAAAACAAAACAGATTTAATGAAAGCCTTCACATACTAACGGTTTTTACCCTCAGTGGTAATATCTCACCTGGACAGAAGGTGATCACAGGGCAGGGCTGTCTCTGGAGCTGAACTCCAATCCCATTGTGTATTTCCTGTTCCCCAGGGCAGGGCTCCCCTCCAGCCCTGGGCTCAGGACAGCCACAGCTCCGATAGCGGGACACCGACTCTGCCCCACAGGTCCTGGAGCAGGGAGTCCATTCTGACCACTCACACCAGCCGCCCGGCACTGGGACAACAGAGGGGTTGAAGAATCTACGTAATGGCCATTCCCAGGTATATTAAGTATTTATATTATTATTGATAGTAACAATAGAAATATTTCCACATCCTGTGATCACCTGGGCAGGGGTCCCTGGTGCAGTTGAGCCTCCCACCCTCACAAGTGCTGAAATACAGAGAACCAGGATGATTCTTTTGATTAGTTCTCTGTAGGGGTCTTACTGTGTGTGCTCCTAGTGGGATGTTATTCTGACCAGTTGTTGCATCCGTCAGGGGACTCTGTGGTCTCTCCTGGTTCAAGTCTTTGTCCAGTGTTCAGGTCCAAGCAGGGACAGTCGTCCCTCTCTACACAGACTGTCCCATTAGCAGACAGAACTCTGGCCTCTGTACAGTAGCATCCTGGCTCACAACGCCATTCACAATGCTGAGGGACATAATCATCAAAATGATTCACTTTAAGCTGTAGAAGAATGGCTTGATGTTGAATTAGCAGTAGTTGAAAAGGAGTCGTGCTCGCTGATACTCACTGCCAGCTCATCACAGGAGCCGTGGGCAGGAGGGCCCACAGCTGCTGAACATGGTGCCTGGGACCTGAGAGCACGGTGCCACTGAAAACACACAAAGTCACATGTTGGAATATCACCGACACGACAAAACTCAGCATGGATAGCAGACATCACATCTACAGCCTCATACCTGGACAGTGGTCAGTGCTGCAGGCTTTGACTTCAGTTCCCAGACCCTCACAGTAGCCCCCCTTCCCCTCTGGACTGGGGCTGTCACACTCTCTCCTCCGGCTCCGCACCCCTCCACCACAGGACTTGGAGCACTCTGTCCAAGAACTCCACTGACTCCAGCCACCATCACCTGAACAGACCCAACACATCAGGATGAAGGAGTGAAACTAAACCAACTATACAGCTAAGAAAGATTTTAGCACATATGTCAGTTTCAACAGTTAAATAAATCCAGTAGCAGTAGAAATGACCCCATGTGAGCTGTAGATGGTACGGCCTTTTATGAGGGGCCGTACAAGACTTAATTCATTCTCGTCCTCTCACACACATATATTTTCTCTCATACTCACATACATTCTCCTGTGACACACATACATTCTCCTTTCACATACACACGTGGACAAAATTGTTGGTACCCCTCAGTTAAAGAAGGAAAAACCCACAATTCTCACTGAAATCACTTGAAACTCACAAAAGTAACAATAAATAAATTTTATTGAAAATTAAATAATCAAAATCAGCCATCACTTTTGAATTGTTGATTAACATAATTATTTAAAAAACAAACTAATGAAATAGGGCTGGACAAAATGATGGTACCCATAACTTAATATTTTGTTGCACAACCTTTTGAGGCAATCACTGCAATTAAACCATTTCTGTATTTGTCAATGAGCGTTCTGCAGCTGTCAACAGGTATTTTGGCCCACTCCTCATGAGCAAACAGCTCCAGTTGTCTCAGGTTTGATGGGTGTCTTCTCCAAATGGCATGTTTCAGCTCCTTCTGTCACAGTTCCGCTCCTCTGTCCTGTCTGTCTGTCTGGTTGTCTCCCATCCTCTCCTCTGCCCTGTCTCTGTCTGGTTGTCTCCCGTCCGCTCCTCTGCCCTGGTTGTCTCCCATCCGCTCCTCTGCCCTGTCTCTTCCCCTACAGCTCGGTGCCTGAGTGGAGTCTAGCTTCTCAGCTGACTCCACTCAGGTAATCAACTACCTGCACGGCTCCCGGACAGCTGACGATCATTCACTAACGACTCACCTCTGCAATAAAGACCGGCTCAGCCTTCCACTCCCTGCCAGAGTATTGAACCTGAAACCATGCAGTTCGGTTTGCTCTCTAGCCCTTTGACATTTTCTGTTTGAGTTCCTGCCTTATTTTAACCTTGTTTTTCTCCTGCCTTCACGCAGCCAGCTGTCCGGGAACCCCACTCCTGCCTGGTCCCCAATCTTGCCTGGAACCCCCACTCCTGCCTGGAACCCCCACTCCTGCCTGGAACCCCTACTCCTGCCTGGATTCCCCACTCCTGCCTGGATTCCCCACTCCTGCCTGGATTCCCCACTCTTGCCTGGACCCCCATTCCTGCCTGGATTCCCCACTCCCGCCTGGACCCCCCGCTCTTGCCTGGACCCCCACTCCTGCCCAGAACCCCCGCTCCTACACCCTGGTTTTCTCCATCCGCCATTATTCATCCCCTCCAATAAATCATTCTCCATCTCCTCAAGTCTTGGATGAGTGGCTCTCTGCTCGGGTCCACCAACTCAGATTCGTGACAGAATACTCTGGCCAAACATGGACCCGGAGAACTCACCGCCAAGGCCGGACCCGCCCACGCCATTCGACATCAGGCAACTTCACCAAACCTTCCGTCTGCTTTCAACCGGTTATCAGAAGATGTGCTCCCAACTCGCCGTCTTAGCCAGTCAGATCTCCCAAGAAGCCCCCGACCCGACCCGGATACTTCAATACAGCCAAACCTTACAGGATGTTGCCGCCACAAAGGCACAATTAAACCACTTTGTCACCCTGCTCAACCAAGTTTGCTCGTCTCCAGCCCAGCCCGAACCATTTTCCCTTCCACCTGTGCCACCAGCCCCGGACCCTGTCGACACCCAGTCCCTAACCCAAGACACGCCCATAGACTTCTTCTCCTCCTGCGAGGAGCACAGCATTTTTTTCAACGTGCTATACGAGTTGTGGGAAAAGTGGAGGGAAGACCCCCAAGACTCGAGCATAATCCTGGGCCGGAAACTAGTAGACCAGCGACCGGATTAGCCGACCACTTACCTGCTTACATGCAGGAATTCTTGAGTGCTCCTCTGAGTGACCCGCCTGCTGACTCCCCTAGCAGCCAACCGGGCCCTGGCTCTCTGCCGCCCATGGAACCACCTGTCAAGCGGCCTGGCCGTCAAAGACGCAAAGCCAGGAGGCACCATGACCCCCCGGCTTCCGCTCCGGCCCCGGAGGAGTTCCCGGCTCCGCCTCCAGTCCCCGCGGAGGTCGACGACGCTCCGCCTCCAGTCCCCGCGGAGGTCGACGACGCTCCGCCTCCAGTCCCCGCGACCTCAGCGGCCTTAGAAGGCCATAAAGCCTTCCCTTCTGCGCCGCCCCCGGAGGGGCCCCTGGATCCTGCGCCGCCCCCGGAGGGGCCCCTGGATCCTGCGCCGCCCCCGGAGGGGCCCCTGGATCCTGCGCCGCCCCCGGAGGGGCCCCTGGATCCTGCGCCGCCCCCGCTCCCTGAGGAGGCCGTCGACGCCCCGCCTCCGCTCCCTGAGGAGGCCGTCGACGCCCCGCCTCCGCTCCCTGAGGAGGCCGTCGACGCCCCGCCTCCGCTCCCTGAGGAGGCCGTCGACGCCCCGCCTCCGCTCCCTGAGGAGGCCGTCGACGCCCCGCCTCCGCTCCCTGGAGCCTCGGCGGTTTTGGAGGGGCCTGGGGTCTCCCCCAAGTCCATGAAGAGGCCTTGCGCTTCCCATCCTGCTCCGCCCCCGGAGGACCCACCGGACCCGGCTCCGCCCCCGGAGGACCCACCGGACCCGGCTCCGCCCCCAGTCCAGCCTCCAGCCCGGCCCCTCTGCCCTGTCCGGCCCCCGGAGCCGTCCGCCGGAGCGGCCCCTCTGCCCTGTCCGGCCCCCGGAGCCGTCCGCCGGAGCGGCCCCTCTGCCCTGTCCGGCCCCCGGAGCCGTCCGCCGGAGCGGCCCCTCTGCCCTGTCCGGCCCCCGGAGCCGTCCGCCGGAGCGGCCCCTCTGCCCTGTCCGGCCCCCGGAGCCGTCCGCCGGAGCGGCCCCTCTGCCCTGTCCGGCCCCCGGAGCCGTCCGCCGGAGCGGCCCCTCTGCCCTGTCCGGCCCCCGGAGCGTCCGCCGGAGCGGCCCCGCCTGTCTGTCAATCCCCAGGACCGTCCTCTGGAGCAGTCTATACCGGCTTTACCGCCCCCGGGCCGTCCCCCCGAACGATCCACCCTGTCTGTCAAGTCCTGGCCCGTCCGGCCGCCAGGCCACCCTCTGAAGTGGGCCCTCCGCCCGGTCCGGTCTCGGCCTGTCCCGCCTTCAGGCCGTCCCCCAGAACGGGTCCTCCGGCTTGCCCTGCCTCGACCAGTCCGGTCCACGAAGTGGATTTCTAGGCCGGTCCGGCCTCGACCTGTCCCGCCTTCGGGCCGTTCCCTGAAACGGACCCTCCGGCTTGCCCAGCCTCGACCGGGCCGCCCACCGGAACGGACTCTCTGCCCTGCTCATCCACGTCCAGTCCGACCCCCAGGCCGCCCACCGGAACGGACTCTCCGTCCTGCCCATCCCTGGCCAGTCCGGCCCACGGTCTGTCCGCCGGAACGGATCCTCTGCCCACCGGAACGGACCCTCAGGCCCACTCATCCCCAGCCAGTCCGACCTACGGTCCGCCCGCCGGAACGGACCCTCCGCCCTATCCATCCTCGGCCAGTTGAGCCTTCGGGCCGACCCCCAGAGCTACTGCCCTTCCCTTCACTCAGTTCAGTTCAGTCCAGTCCAGTCCTGCTCTCAGTCCAGTCCAGTCCTGCTCTCAGTCCAGTCCAGTCCTGCCCTCAGTCCAGTCCAGTCCTGCCCTCAGTCCAGTCCAGTCCTGCCCTCAGTCCAGTCCAGTCCTGCCCTCAGTCCAGTCCAGTCCTGCCCTCAGTCCAGTCCAGTCCAGTCCTGCCCTGCCCTCAGTCCAGTCCAGTCCAGTCCTGCCCTGCCCTCAGTCCAGTCCAGTCCAGTCCTGCCCTCAGTCCAGTCCAGTCCAGTCCAGTCCTGCCCTCAGTCCAGTCCAGTCCAGTCCAGTCCTGCCCTCAGTCCAGTCCAGTCCAGTCCAGTCCTGCCCTCAGTTCAGTTCAGTCCAGTCCAGTCCTGCCCTCAGTTCAGTTCAGTCCAGTCCAGTCCTGCCCTCAGTTCAGTTCAGTCCAGTCCAGTCCTGCCCTCAGTTCAGTTCAGTCCAGTCCAGTCCTGCCCGGCCCAGTCCTGTCCCTAGCTCCGCTCAGTCCAGCCCGGCCCAGTCCTGTCCCTAGCTCCGCTCAGTCCAGCCCGGCCCTTTCCTTCCAGTCCTTTCCTTCCAGTCCAGTCCTTTCCTTTCCTTTTCCGTCCAGTCCTTTCCTTTCCTTTCAGTCCTTTCCTTTCCTTTCAGTCCTGTCCTGTCCTGTCCTGTCCTGTCCTGTCCTGTCCTGTCCTTCCCTTCCCTTCACTCCAGTCCAGCCCAGTCCTCAGTTCCGTTCGGTTCAGCCCAGTCTTAGTTCTTTCCCTCTCCCGTTCTGCCCTTCCTGTCCTTTTGGTTCCTTCCGCTCTGTCTGGTCCCTGTGTTTGTCTGTGTCTGTCTACTCCCTGGTTGCCCCAGTGGGCCCCTCTTTGGTTTGGTCCATGGGGCGCCGGGAGGCGCCCGTTGAGGGGGGGGTACTGTCACAGTTCCGCTCCTCTGTCCTGTCTGTCTGGTTGTCTCCCATCCTCTCCTCTGCCCTGTCTCTGTCTGGTTGTCTCCCGTCCGCTCCTCTGCCCTGGTTGTCTCCCATCCGCTCCTCTGCCCTGTCTCTTCCCCTACAGCTCGGTGCCTGAGTGGAGTCTAGCTTCTCAGCTGACTCCACTCAGGTAATCAACTACCTGCACGGCTCCCGGACAGCTGACGATCATTCACTAACGACTCACCTCTGCAATAAAGACCGGCTCAGCCTTCCACTCCCTGCCAGAGTATTGAACCTGAAACCATGCAGTTCGGTTTGCTCTCTAGCCCTTTGACATTTTCTGTTTGAGTTCCTGCCTTATTTTAACCTTGTTTTTCTCCTGCCTTCACGCAGCCAGCTGTCCGGGAACCCCACTCCTGCCTGGAACCCCTACTCCTGCCTGGAACCCCTACTCCTGCCTGGAACCCCTACTCCTGCCTGGAACCCCTACTCCTGCCTGGAACCCCTACTCCTGCCTGGACCCCCCGCTCTTGCCTGGACCCCCACTCCTGCCCAGAACCCCCGCTCCTACACCCTGGTTTTCTCCATCCGCCATTATTCATCCCCTCCAATAAATCATTCTCCATCTCCTCAAGTCTTGGATGAGTGGCTCTCTGCTCGGGTCCACCAACTCAGATTCGTGACACCTTCCACATATGTTCAATGGGATTCAGATCTGGACTCATAGAAGGCCACTTTAGAATAGTCCAAGGCTTTTCTCTCAGCCATTCTTGGGTGTTTTTGGCTGTGTGTTTTGGATCGTTGTCCTGTTGGAAGACCCATGACCTGCGACTGAGACCAAGCTTTCTGACACTAGGCAGCACATTTCTCTCCAGAATGCCTTGATAGTCTTCAGATTTCATCGTACCTTGCACACTTTCAAGACACCCTGTGCCAGATGCAGCAAAGCAGCCCCAAAACATTACTGAGCCTCCTCCATGTTTCACCGTAGGGACAGTGTTCTTTTCTTCGTATGCTTGGTTTTTGAGTCTATGAACATACATTCTCCTGTGACACACATACATTCTCCTTTCACATACATACACTCTCCTTTCACACACATATATTTTCACTCTCTTACACGCATACATTCTCCTCTCACACACATACATTCTCCTTTTCACATACATATATTTTCTGCAAACTTCCAAGTCGCTGCAGCGGGACAAGCAGCTAACGCTACACAAGGCCGAACTGGAGGATTACGTGTAGCGTTAGCTGCTTGTCCCGCTGCAGCGACTTGGAAGTTTGCAGGTCTGAAAAGTTGTCTCATCTCACTTTCCACAGTGCTGTGAGTAAAGTTTGGTGCAGATAAACCTGTCGCCTGCTGCTCAAGCGATGACGATAATATGTGACCGTTTCTGGGGATGACAAAATGTTTCTTAAAACCCCAATGGCTTGCTGAAGCGCTCGGGACTCCTCTCCACCTGCCATGGTAACCGTTACCTGAACATCACCGCCCACTTGAGCTTTTCAGCCAATCACAGCGCAAAAAATGATGGACTTCCTTTTCCACTATACTTACTTCCTTTTCCACTATTCTCTCTCGCACATACATACATTCTCCTCTCACACACCTACATTCTCCTCTTACATACATACATTCTTCTCTTTCATGCATATATTTTCTTTGTACATATACATATGTCTATTTATTTAGGAGAATGTATGAATGTGAAAGGAGAATGTATGTACGTGCAAGTGTGACAATATATGCATGTGAGAGGAGAATGTATGTGTGTGCATGAGTGAAAATGTATGTATGTGAAAGCAGAATGTGTGTGTGCGTGAATATTAAAATATATGTATGTGAAAGAAGAATGTATGTGTGTGCAAGGAAAATATATGTGTGTGAAAGGAGAATGTATGTGTGTGAGAGGAGAATGTATGCGTGTAAGAGAGGGAAAATATATGCGTCTGAAAGGAGAATGTATTTACACACGTGGACAAAATTGTTGGTACCCCTCAGTTAAAGAAGGAAAAACCCACAATTCTCACTGAAATCACTTGAAACTCACAAAAGTAACAATAAATAAAAATTTATTGAAAATTAAATAATCAAAAACAGCCATTACTTTTGAATTGTTGATTAACATAATTATTTAAAAAAAACAAACTAATGAAACAGGCCTGGACAAAAATGATGGTACCTCTATAAAAGATTGAAAACTATTTGACCAGAGTGACATGATTAACTCAGGTGTGTCATTTAATGGACATCACAGGTGTTTCCAAACTCATAATCAGTCAGTCTGCCTATTTAAAGGGAGACAAGTAGTCACCCTGCTGTTTGGTGAAAAGGTGTGTACCACACTGAACATGGACAACAGAAAGCGAAGGAGAGAATTGTCCCAGGACATCCGAAAAAAAAATTATAGACAAACATCTTAAAGGTAAAGGCTATAAGACCATCTCTAAACAGCTTGAAGTTCCTGTGACAACAGTGGCTCATATTATTCAGAAGTTCAAGACCCACGGGACAGTAGCCAACCTCCCTGGACGTGGCCGCAAGAGGAAAATTGATGACAAATTGAAGAGACGGATCGTTGGAATTGTATCCAAAGAGCCCAGAGCAACCTCCAAAGAAATTAAAGGTGAACTCCAAGGCCAAGGTACATCAGTGTCAGATCGCACCATTCGTCGTTGTTTGAGCCAAAGTGGACTTCATGGGAGACGACCAAGGAGGACACCACTGCTGAAAAAAACTCATAAAAAAGCCAGACTGGAATTTGCAAAAATGCATGTTGACAAGCCACAAAGCTTCTGGGAGAATGTCCTTTGGACAGATGAGACCAAACTGGAGCTTTTTGGTAAGGCACATCAACTCTATGTTTATAGACTCAAAAACCAAGCATACGAAGAAAAGAACACTGTCCCTACGGTGAAACATGGAGGAGGCTCAGTAATGTTTTGGGGCTGCTTTGCTGCATCTGGCACAGGGTGTCTTGAAAGTGTGCAAGGTACGATGAAATCTGAAGACTATCAAGGCATTCTGGAGAGAAATGTGCTGCCTAGTGTCAGAAAGCTTGGTCTCAGTCGCAGGTCATGGGTCTTCCAACAGGACAACCATCCAAAACACACAGCCAAAAACACCCAAGAATGGCTGAGAGAAAAGCCTTGGACTATTCTAAAGTGGCCTTCTATGAGCCCAGATCTGAATCCCATTGAACATATGTGGAAGGAGCTGAAACATGCCATTTGGAGAAGACACCCATCAAACCTGAGACAACTGGAGCTGTTTGCTCATGAGGAGTGGGCCAAAATACCTGTTGACAGCTGCAGAACGCTCATTGACAAATACAGAAATGGTTTAATTGCAGTGATTGCCTCAAAAGGTTGTGCAACAAAATATTAAGTTATGGGTACCATCATTTTTGTCCAGCCCTATTTCATTAGTTTGTTTTTTTAAATAATTATGTTAATCAACAATTCAAAAGTGATGGCTGATTTTGATTATTTAATTTTCAATAAAATTTTATTTATTGTTACTTTTGTGAGTTTCAAGTGATTTCAGTGAGAATTGTGGGTTTTTCCTTCTTTAACTGAGGGGTACCAACAATTTTGTCCACGTGTGTATGTGAAAGGAGAATGTATGTGTGTCACAGGAGAATGTATGTGAGTATGAGAGAAAATATATGTGTGTGAGAGGACGAGAATGAATTAAGTCTTGTACGGCCCCTCATAGCCTTTCATTTCTCAGGATAAACCAGTGTCTGTGAAGACAAGCTGACAGAATAAACTCACGGTCACATGGGGCAGTGATGCAGACTTGGTCCTGACGGTGAGGGCCCAGACATGGGGGTCCACTGCCAACACGCTGAGGGCTGGAACAGAACCGGTACCGAGACTGGAGACCTGGTCCACATGTCAGCGAACACTGACCCCATGGAGTCCACAGAGACCACTGGCCGTCAGCTACAAAGAGAACAAGACAGATTTGGCGTGAGACAAAAAATTGAAAGAAAGCACCAGTGGCTGTATAATTCAGTCGTATTTTTCCTACCGTTGCAGTTGATTCGAGAGCAGTTTACCAGTCTTCCTCCTTCACATGTGCTGAAAAATAAAACACAAGTTTGATCAGTTTTATCTCTACTTTGAACACTCGATTTAAGATTAATTCACTTAACAAGTGATACTTCAGCGAGATGGAGGGACTTATTTTAAGACAATGCATCTTAAATATCTTGCTAAGTCAAACAGTCTTGAAATTATCTTGTTTTGAGTTGAATTTTACAAGAAAACTCAAAATACGTTTCACCCTCGTGTTGTCCAGCGGGTCAGACTGACCCGTTTTAAAGTTTGAAAATGTGGAAAAAGAAATCTTTTTTCACAGTGAAAGTTCTGATGTCCATATTTTCAAAATTTTTTGGGAAATCTTTGAATTTTTTTTTGTGGAAAAAAGAAATGTTAAAAATTTTTTATTAAGAACATTCACAAAAAATCAACCAAAATCCAGTGCATTTTCACTGGATTTTTATGTGAATGTACTTAAAGAAAATATTAGAAGTTTTACTGATATAAATGTAATCATTTTAGATATTTTAAGGATTTTTTTTTTGGGAAGATTTTTACTCATTTTCTGAAAATATTTACAAGAATTTTCTTGACAAGTTTGGGGAATTTTTAAAAAAATAAAACTTTTAAGGGAAACTTTTAGGGAATTATTGGAGTTTTCTTCCTGAAGGCTTTGCAAATTTTCAGAAATTTGGGGGATTTTTTGCTGTTTTTTGCAGACAAGGAAATAATATTTTTTGGTGTCTGTAAATGAAGACAGCAGGAGGGTTAACACATCTCAAATTAGGAGGTTACAGGAAAGCAAAAGTATATTTTTGAGTGAAAGACTCCTATTTTTTTGCATGTCTGGCTTATTTTAAGACACCTATCTTGACAATTCTGGTAAAAAAAATATAGCTTAAAATAAGTGTTCCCAGCTGATTTTAAGATCTCAATATTTTAAATATTACATTTTATTTCAAGAAATGTTACCAAGCCATTGTTCACTTGTTCTATTGGCCGATTTTTTCACTTATTTCAAAGTAAAAGTTCCTTGAAATAATTTTTATTTTCTTGTTTTGAGAGGGGCATTTTTTCCAGTATGTACCAGTTGTTACAGTCTGTAGGGACAGAGTCTCCAGGTCTGTGCTTCTCGTCATCAATGTCACAGCGACAGTCAGACTCCAGGACACACCCACCATCCTGGAAATGTAGAGGACATGAGCAATAAGGCCATAATTACTTTATAAGTGTATTAATGTGTCCATTTCTGTCACTTGTGTACCTGCTGGACAGTCCCATGTGGACACTGGCATCCTGGTGTGCAGTTCCTGCTGAGGTCCATGGTGAGGTCTGAACAGGACACTGCTCCAGTCACACACTGATTCCACTGCTGACCTGGAGGACACTCCTCTCCTTTACCTGACACCACAACAAAGTCAAAATAGGAACCTACTTAGTATAATCAATAACTCAAGTATAAACTGAAAAAAAACATCAAAAATTAGACTTCTTTCACTGTATTTAATGAATTGGCATTTACATTCCCAAGTTAATTGTTTTAACTTGCAGTTTCCTGTGAAACTATGACCATTATTATTTTATCTACTGGTTTCTTATCACCTTCTTGTGCAAAAACACAGTTTAATGCACTAAACAGGTGAAATAAAGGGAAAAATACATTGTTCTCGGTTCTTGGAAGGTTCCCTCTATAAGGCTGAGATATTGTGTATATTAGTATATTTAGATTTTCGGTAGTACCACAGGGCTGCAGATTACAGGCGCTGAACTGCTGAGCAGTGCCGTGGATCCGGATTGGCCCACGGGTTCTGGTCCTGTATCCTCCTCCACACGTGACTGAACACTCTGACCACGCACTCCATGGCTCCTTTACAGCTTCACATACAACACAACTGGATTTATTTGATTCTATTTTACAATATGTTCATCATTTTCCCCTCTTTTCAAACAATGGATCCTTTATATAGTAACATTTGCAACCAACTATTTCTCACCAATGCAGGGCTCAATGCTGCAGGTGTCAATTCCAACCCTGTCTCCTTTGCAGGGACGACCATCGAATGCAGGAGGAGGATTGGTTCCTGAACGATACCTTCTTCTCACACCAACATCACATGTTCGGCTACAGGCGCTCCACTGAGTCCAGCTGCTCCAGCCACAATCCACTAAGAAATGCAAAAGGCAAAGAAAGAGCATGCAAACCAAAAAAAGAGACACAAAGAAAAGGCTGATAGGAACAGAGGGAGAAGCATATGCATATTATACCTTTTATGTACAGAAAAGTACTCACCAGGGCAGGGAGACGTCCCACACTCCATCCCTCCATTAGTGCAGGTGCTGTTTGAGACACACAAGGGATGAAGAAGCAATACTGAATTGTAAAAAGGCCATACCTTCTTGCATATATGGATAATGTAAACACATTTTGATTGTTAATTTGAAGTTATTCAATGAGTAACGAGAGGTACCAGTTATTACAGGCATCAACAGGCAGGGTGGCTCCGGCAAGGTACGTCGCCCCCTGGTGGTAACATGGGCACTGCTCTCGAGGCACACAGCTGCCGTTGAGCAGGTAGAAGCCCAGGGCGCAGTAGCAGCCATCATAACAGGCAGTGGCACACTGAACCTCTGCAGAGGTCATGTCCAAACACACCCTTGGACACGCACCTCCCTGAACCTCGCACTCAGCAGCTGTCAGGTACATCATGCCCTCTGGACACACACCTGAGGAGAATGGAAATAAGACAGTCTGTTAGTGAAATAAGTCAATAAGATAACAGCAACCACTGAAAACAAAAAACAGAAACAAGACAAACAGGTAAAATGTTAGAGTGATATAATTTCCACATTAATATTCCCTGAGTACTGAAGATGATCCAGTACCTGAACAGGGATGGGAGTTGCAGTCTCTTGTTTGAATATGAGGTCCAGTGCAGCTATTGCCCCCATGCTGCGGTGCTGGCGAACTGCAGAATCTCTCTCTGGTCTGGACACCAGAGTCACACTGGGATGAACACTCACTCCACAGAGACCAGGATGACCAACCACCGTGCACTAGAAGTACACAACTATAGTCAGCTTTTCACTCTTTAGTTTTATTGGAATTTTTTCTATGTGTGTTCTGCATGTGGCATACCTGGACAGTAAACAGTGTTGCAGGGCTCTTGTTCTTCACCGTCTCCATCACAGAGGGACTGTGCATGAGTGTGGTTGGACAGTGGGAGTGTGTGGTTGCAGGTGCGGAATCGTTGTTTAATTCCTACATCATCTACGTGGTTGAAACACGTCTTACTGCACTCTGACCAGGAGGTCCATTTACTCCAAACATCATCTGGCAGCACTGCACAAGATGAGGGCAAAATTAGCATTAGTGTTGGAAGAAAAGCTGTCCCATGTAGTATGGATCAGCTTCTCTGTATGTTTAAAAGACCACAGCAATGTGAAATAAAAAAAAAGCACTGTAGTTCTAAGATGCAATGCAGCAAACATTTTTGTCCTGTGATGTGTTAGATTAGAAACTCAATGTAAAAATTCTGTGTAATGGTTGTCTGTACAACATTCAGAAGCAACTGAAGCTAAAGCACCAGCATCCCAGACCAAAACAAACCTGCACATAAAAAGTATGTGTACATGAGAGCATACAGAAGATAATAAAACCGTAACCATTAGCCTAGCCAGCACTGAAAAATACAATGAAAAGCTAGAATGAGTTGTTGTCAACATTATTTTCACCTGTTTTTCCTTTTACTTATATCTGTTGTGTATATATACAATTGTATATCTGTGTGGACAGAAAGAGGAGCAGAGAAGACTCTCAGTGAGTTTAAATGAAACAAATCCACTTAAATTGGGTAAATAACATGGATAAAATACCTTTCTAGTAGTGCAGAAGATCACTCTTGATCTGTTTTAAAGTGCATGGAGAGTCACCGCTTTCAAAGGGAACGACTCACGTGTACTAACATGCATAGATAGATTGTTTTGATACATTAACGATATATTTATGTGCAAAGTTTTGCATGTTGATCCTTTAAAGAAATCCCTGACCTCTGCATGTATTGCAGAAAAAAATGACTGAAGACACGGAAATATTCCTGTACATAATATAAGTGTAAATGTTGTGTCTATAAGGTGTGAATTTATGTACCAGGGACGCATGGACTGGAGCATTGCCGGGCCTCAGAGGAGTCTCCTGGACAAGGTTGGACTCTCACTGCTGCTTCAAGGAGCACTGGAGACCTGAGAAGAGAAAGTCTGGGGATGAGGACTCCTCAACCTGATCTAAACCTGCTCAGTGATCTATGAGCAACAATAATAACAATAACAACAACATCCGCTCTTAATAGGTTCATTAAGACATCATTTAGCAGTGCAAATTATTAGGAACTATTTCTGTGAAGAAAACTGGGCAGACATTAAACAGCACATCGAGGACAAATCAGCACATTAGGATATAAAATAACTGTAGATCATATAAGCATATGCTACTAAAGAACTGAACACATTCATTAGAATAATTTTTATTCATTCAAGAAGTGAGCAGAGGCTGGTTAGCACTGCCGCCTTGCATGATTTGCGTCCAGGTGTCCCCTGCCTTCACCCTAAGTCAGGTGGGATAGGCTCCATCCCCCCATGACCCTATTTAAGTGTAATAGATGATGGATGGATGGAAGCGGCAATTGGTGTTATAGAGTTTACAAAGGTAGCATAAATAAACACAGAATTATTGATTTAATACAAACCTCCATTGTGAAATTACATAAGGATGCTTACAGGGGCTTTAAAAATGTATTGAATGAAACAGGCTTACCTGTAGCGTTGCTGCAGCCCCAGACCACAGGTTACATCACATGGTGACCATGATGACCAGACTGACCAATGACAGCTGGCCACACAGCTAGACGTGTTACAGGTGACCTGCCCATCTCTGCACATACTGGTAAGGAAATATTAAGTAAATTCCTTGAATTTATTTTTCCGTTACTCATAGATCAGCAACATTAAATGTGAAGCTGTCGTGTAGCTGCCTCACACAGAGCTAGGGGAAATTAAAAAAATAGATATCCATCATTTCAGAACACAACTTTTCTTCATACAACACAGTTTATTTTAGTTTAAAATACACACTCAGAATCTGAGTTAGGAGTGATTCGCTTGTTTAGTGCCAACTTTTTTCTTTATTTTTAATTTTTTTTTTAGCTAAACCAGGCACAAACAATTCAAAACGTGATCTGTCTCTCACCAGATGGTACACCGGTCCTTCCTCATCACCTGTCCTGGTTGCAAGATTTGGCCATCCCAGTGACAGACACATTGGCTGGAATTAACACAGCGCCCCTCCTGAAGGTAGAGCCCGTCGGGACAGCGACACCCTGGAGGAAGACATCATTAGATCTGATTTAGGGTTTCAGCTACCACTAACTGAGTCCATGTGAGCCACTCTCCATCTAGCAGAAATACCACTGGCATTGCTTCAGTACAGCTCTGCACTTCTAAAATTCTAATTTATGTAAAAATTCATCAGGGATGAATAAAGTGACTCTATCCTATTCTATTCTAAAAAAGCAAACAAACCAACCCAATCCAATCTTTTAACAGAGACCATCCCATGTAGTTCAGTCTTAGTGGAAATTAATTTGCTCAGCTGAATAAAACACCAAAGATATCTCAGAAATATGACTTTGTTTGTCTCTGCAGTTGAAACAATCACTATCTCCCCATGATATAACACGAGTATTTAAGAACACAGCGTCTTCTACCCTGTATGCATGCTGCAGTGCAGTTGTTGGTCAAGCTGAGATGTGAACAGGTAGGAGGGCAGGGATCAACTCTTCCAGCCTGACAGTCTTTCTCTGTCACCAGCACCATGCCATTCACACAACCTGGACATCCATATGATCAGGTTATTAGTTAGCATACACAAAACAGTCATCATTCAAATATGTTCAATTAAATAATCAAACTGATCAAGTAAGGAGTATCCGAGTACTATCCGAGCAGAAAGTTCCACTAACAGACATGTATTTGACCATCACCTGTCTGTGTTCCAGTCTCTTTGGTGCAGGGCTGGTTGTTGCAGCTCTGGCTCTGCCGGGTCAAACCCTCACAGTCCCGTCCATCGTTCTTAGGAGGAGGAGCAGAGCAGGTTCGGTTCCTCTGCCTGACTCCTCCTCCACACTGAGCATCACACTCTGACCACTCTGTCCATTCTGACCAGACACCGTGAACTACAAGAGGAGACAGGAACCCACATGTTTCAAGTTAATGTCACCATTACACCAAATTCTGGCCTCAAATGGAAAATGCATCAAATTCTGAAGGTTAAAGTCCTGACCTGGACACGCTTTAGCAAAGCAGGCTCGACTGTCAAACTGAGCATCACCACAGGCCCCTTCAGGCAGAGCCTCCCTTATTATATCCCTCTGCCGGAACAAGGAGCCGAGACCACATGACACACTGCAGGCACTCCATGCTGTCCATGGGGACATGATGCAGTCCACTAAAGGAACAAAGAGGAAAACATAATAATAATATAATAAAAAATGTTTGGGTATTTGAAATGCACCTATAACCTACCACAGTCTCTTTCATCTGATCCATCCACACAGTCTTTCTGCAGGTCACACCTGCGGTCCAGGTGAGTACACTCCCCACTGTCACAAGTAAACTGCTTGGGAGAGCAGCGGCTGGGCACCAGGGGGCGCTGAGGAGTTACTGCTGGCCTCGCAGTGGTGCCTAACCAGACAAAGTAATAACATTTAAGAATATTCAGGTAAAAACATTATAGAGCATGAAAATTTTTGACTTTCATTCCAGATTTTACTTGAAACTATTGACACCATGATAAAATTATTATCAATACTGATTATTCTACCATTATAGTGTAAAATTACCACAGCGTTCTTCATCTGACCCGTCCAAACAGTCCAGTCTGCCGTCACACACTTGTGCTGAGTCCACACAGCCAAATGACCAGCACTGGAACTGGCTCTCCACGCAAAGCACTCTGGGTAGGCCACCATCATGGGGGCTGGTGGTGATGGATGGAGCTGTAGATCAACAGATCACAAAGTTACATTCTGTCCATTCTATAAGGAGGATAGCTAACAAGAACAAGAAGTGTCACCCTTTGTGGTCTGAAAACCGGGTCTACCGGGGTGGACCGATGTGGTCAGATGTAGTCCTGGGTGACCTGCAGTGACCCCTGGGTAAACAGATGTTTAGGACAAATAAGACACAAACAACACTATGAAAAACTGCTAAACATTTTAGTCTAAAAATACACTATATTGCCAAAAGTATTCGCTCACCCATCCAGATAATCACAATCAGGTGTTCCAATCACTTCCATGACCACAGGTGTGTAAAATCAAGCACCTAGACATGCAGACTGCTTTTACAAACATTAGTGATAGAATGGGTCGCTCTCAGGTGCTCATTGAATTCCAGCGTGGAACTGTGATAGGATGCCACCTGTGCAACAAATCCAGTCGTGACATTTCCTCGCTCCTAAATATTCCACAGTCAACTTTCAGCTGTATTATAAGAAAGTGGAAGTGTGTGAGAACGACAGCAACTCAGCCACCAAGTGGTCGGCCACGTAAACTGAGGAAGTGGGGTCAGTGGATGCTGAGGCACATAGTGCCAAGACTTTGCCAACTTTCTGCAGAGTCAATCGCTACAGACCTTCAAACTTCATGCGGCCTTCAGATTAGCTCAAGAACAGTGCTTCAGCAGAGAGCTTCATGGAATGGGTTTCCGTGGCCGAGCAGCTGCATCCAAGTCATACATCACCAAGTGCAACGCAAAGTGTCGGATGCAGTGGTGTAAAGCACGCCGCCACTGGACTCTAGAGCAGTGGAGACGCCTTCCCTGGAGTGACCAATCGTGCTTCTCCATCTGGCAATCTGATGGACCAGTCTGGGTTTGGCGGTTGGCAGGAGAACGATACTTGTTGGACTGCATTGTTCCAAGTGTAAAGTTTGGTGGAGTGGGGATTATGGTGTGGGCTTGTTTTTCAGGAGCTGGGCTTTACTCCTTAGTTCCAGTGAAAGGAGCTCTGAATGCTTCAGCATACCAAGACATTTTGGACAATTCCATGCTCTCAACTTTGTGGGAACAGTTTGGAGCTGGCCCCTTCCTCTTCCAACATGACTGTGCACCAGTGCACAAAGCAAGGTCAATGAAGACATGGATGACAGAGTCTGGTGTGGATGAACATGACTGGCCTGCACAGAGTCCTGACCTCAACCCGATAGAACACCTTTGGGATGAATTAGAGCGGAGACTGAGAGCCAGGTCTTCTCATCCAACATCAGTGTGTGACCTCACAAATGAGCTTCTGGAAGAATGGTGAAAAATTCCCATAAACACACTCCTAAACCTTGTGAACAGCCTTCCCAGAAGAGCTGAAGCTGTTATAGCTGCAAAGGGTGGACCAACGTCATATTGAACTCTATGGATTAGGAATGGGATGTCACTTGTGTTCATATGCGAGTCAAGGCAGGTGAGCGAATACTTTTGGCAATATAGTGTACTTTAATGCTGTCATCACTGTTTCCCTGGGGCTGTATGATATTACTCCTAAACTAGACACAGGCTTAACTCCTCAGTTACCAAATATCTGCCTGCTGTTAAATACCATAATTTACAGATGTTCCCTAAACACCACACAAACAGGCTAAGCTAGGCTGTATGTAGCCTCTAATCTCCCTACTGAGTTTTCTGATACTCAGACAGGTATATGACCAGAAATTACTTTGAAATGAGTGAAATAAGACATTCTATTGTCTAATTTTACATAATGTTAAGAAGCACAGCATTCAATGGGCTGAGCATTTTACATGGCAGCATCACACCTGATCTGTTCATCAAAAATCCTGATTGTGATTAATATCCATTTAATTATGTCTTATTACTATGACAGCCATGGTGCCTCTACTCACCTGCTCTGTCACCATCAGGTGTGTCTGAGTCACTCCAGCATCCTCCTCCTCTCTCTACTCATTTAGTTTTTTAAATATTCAACTACAGACCACTTTATCCTTGAAAATTAGTTCCACCTGAACAGATAGTTAACATGTCAGGCAGGGAGAGATGAACTGAGCTGGTGAAGAGGAAAAAGCTCTACTTTCAACCACTATGGCAAGCACAATATGATTTGTGTCAGCAGGATGGTCACCAAATTAGCAAAATGATCATCACTGTACAAATGCAACCACCTAAAATGAGAACTCACACACTGTCAGAAAAGGACTGCGGTCTGAAGCTGATTCTGCTCACTAGTACTTGGGGTTGTGACCCCTTATGTTGGCACACCTGGAAGTCCACCTGGAGACCTTGTGGTGTGGAGGCCTGGGGTACCTGCCGTACTGGCACCATGGAAACCTGGTCTCCCTGTGAGGCTAGTCTGGTTCTGCAGCCCTGGAAGGCCTCTGGTTGGAGCTGTGCCTGAGGAGCATGAGGAAAAAGATCAGGATGATCTGATCACTGAACTACTGGATGTAAGTTGTTTCTGGTTACCAGAAATTAGTACGGCTGATAGGCAGTTCCTCAAAAACAGGCTGTATGTTCATCCTTACCACAGCTGATCTCATCAGAATGATCCCTGCAGTCCGGTCGACCGTCACAGAGCACTGATACAGAGATGCACTCTCCACTGTGGAGGCATGAAAACTGCCCTGGCTTACAGCGCTGCACTGTCACTTTCCCACCACCAGAGGGAGACCTGGTCACACTGCTGGGGGTCACCAGCTCATCTACACCAGAGGAAAAACCAGTTTCCGATTCAGTAATGTGTGGTAGGCTGTACAACCACTAGTTTTGAGTTGTGGGTGAGTGGATTTCAATTTCAATTCCTCACCACTTCTGCAGCCAAGGATCTCCACACGCAGGTAGAAGATGTGTCTGAACTCTGTGGGAATGATGCGCATGTAGCGAGCCCTGACCAGCCGACCCAGCCAGCGGGTCACAGGGATCCTGCCCACCATCTGCACCTTAAAGATCTACACACAAACCCAGAAAATGCTGAGCCATTTAAGCATGGAAAGGCTAGAATATTGCACTGGATTTTTTCTGATGTAAAAGTAATTAATCCTAATAATTATATTATCTAAATATGCAAATTACAACAAATACCTTGGCAGGCCCACCAGTCTCCCCATTTTCAGTGTACTCTGTAAATAGGCTGCTGTGGAGGGCGAATGCTAGGCGGTATTCAGTGAGGGTGCCCCACATGCGTTCACTGCCTTGTGTTACAACCCCTGAAATCCATGTGGGTTCAAGGAAATCCACCTGAAAATATGGCTGAGGATCTGTAGGCAGCGGGCTCCAACCAGGCTCCATAACCTGACTGCAGCCATCAGAGATGAAAAAAATGCAGTCAAGTGACATTACAAGCAGGATGTTGTGTAAAAATGATCTTTTTTTTTTTTTTTTTAACTGTAAGGAGGATAACGGATAGATGGAAAGGATGGAGATGGGAGAAATGAGAAAGGGTGGCGGGGTACAAAAACATAGGAACAAACAGGTATGCAGACAGGTAGGCATTAGAAGCATATGACAGGAAAAGAGTGTTCCTGCTCTTGAACCTCAACTGAGATTTTAAAGTGTTTTACATACATGCAAAAAGGCACATATATTTAGTGTATTATCTGATTGAGGGGAGATCTGACCACGCACACGTTAGGAATAATGTTCAGTCGTCCAGCATCAGCAGGGTTGTTCTCACGGTGCGAAGATGAGGACAGCTGACCATAACGGATCCTCCCATCCTCCAATCCAAGAGGAGAGGAGCAGACGCCTGTAAAACATGAAAATTCTCAGTAGCATGAAGCCTCCAAATACTCCAAATAGAACACATCACAACGTTCATTTCTCAGTAGAACAAACATCCTGCAAGCCAACAACAAAAAATAACAGTGAAAAGTTTAAAGTAAAATGGAACCCTTACTGTGATATCCTGGACCTCCATCCTGTAAACACATTTGGTCAGATTAGAAAACATTAGTCTCTATTGATATGGAAATATACTGACACCTGGTTCAATCCAGTCTGCAAGCAATTCAAGTACAAATACAATGATTAGTAGAAACTGTAGCTGTAACATATTTATGATGTGTCAAGATTTCAGTCCTGACTGGAAAACACTCTAATACTTTAAACCAGTGGTGTCAAACTCATCTTCGTCCTGGTTCCACATTCAGCCCAAATTGATCTCAAGTGGACTGGACCAGTAAAATCAGAGCATATCAACCTATAAATAACAACATTTATTTATTATTTACACACATTTATAACTGAATGAGACAACACAAAACAAAAAAAAAAGGGACAAAAAAATAGACAATAAGTTACAAAGCGACAAAAAAATGGACAAAAATGAAACAAAAAATACAAAACAAGAAACAAAACAACATGAAAAGACCAAAACACACAAGAGAAAATAGAAAAATGACAAAAACAATACACAAAACAACAAATAAAGCGAAACGCACAATGACAAAAGAGACAAAAAAACAAGAGAGACAAAAAGGAAACAAAATGACAAATGCAAGAGACAAACAGCAAAAGTCAGACAAAAAAGGATAAAAGAAAGGATTACAAAAATGAAATATAAAATAACAAAAACTAGACAGATGACGAGAAACAAAAGAAAAGAGACTAAAAAATTTGACAATAAAGTTACAAAGTGACAGAAAAATGGACAAAAGACAAAAAAATGTCAAAAGCAAGAAACAAAAAACTGTCAACACAAGTGACAAAAAAATGCAAAATGACAAAAACGATACATAAAACAAAGAATAAAGCAAAACACAAAATGACAAAAACCAGACAAAAAACACAAGCGAGACAAAAGCAAAACATGAAACGACAAAAACCTGAGATGAATGACAAAAATCAGATTTAAAAAACAACAAAACAAGACAAAACATGACAAAAATGACAAACAAAATGACAAAAGAACAATGAGCAATCAAGCATTTTACTTTTTGATCAAAACAACTTGTCATGGTCTGGAAATTATTTTAAATGTATAGTTTTACTAATTTACAATCTGCACTCAATGTCTCCTCTGGAATTTTTACACTTTGAGGGCTGGATTGGACTCTCTGGAGGGCCGGTTTTGGCCCGCAGGCTGCATGTTGGACACCCCTGCTTTAAATAAATGACATGAAACCTGCTGTGTTATCGCGCTTCCACCCTTGTGAACTGAGACACCGGGGTCTGGGACGGAAGGAGATTGGTTACACGCATACACACACACTTGGACTCATGAACTGAGGACTGAGCTCACATTCACACACACATGCCCATCCCCTACCAAGCCACCTCCACAAGCTTCCTACTCGCGATGCACAGTGGTCAGGAATGCCGTGCGCAGCGCGCCACCTATGCTTGCACAAGGAATTTGAAATGAAGAGCCACTGTGGCTCACTCATAAGAATAACAATGAGCCACAAAAAGCCACAAATTTCTGTGTCAGTGATAGCGGAAAAAATGGAGTCATTTTCCTGCATTCTGGCGCATTTTGAGGTAAAAAATGCTCAGTTAAACAGTTCTATTTTAACTATTTTATTTCTACTTATATGTATGTATGTTGTTATTTTCATCGTTTTTTGATGAAAACGGGGGGGGGGGTCTTTGACGACACACACACACACACACACACACACACACACAACGTGAAATGTTTCAGTCTAAGCCCTGAATATAAATATCATCACAAATTCTGAGTCTATATCATTTTGCTAAACTTTCAGATCCAAATTTAATGTTCTTTTTGTAAAAACAGGCAGTCAGGGGTGAAGACACATTCCCATGTATATGCATTTGGCCATTTAAAAACCTGTACCTGAAACATGTTCATGATCAAAACTTTTTGACCCATAAAAATATTAATTTCATGTCCAATTTATCTTCTTTTCCTCCTGTGTCCAATTCTTCAACCCTCGCTATGAACCATATCTCACAACTGTAGCATAAACTCAACAAAAACCTCCTCTTTCTCACTTTTCCTGATCGCAAATGACTCGCCTTGTGGCACACCATTCAGAGATTTCACGCAGTAAAAATAGCATGCTTTTCTGTGATTGGCCGAGAGCGGGTCATGACCCGGGCGCGTGATCAAGAGTCGGGTGGCTCCGACCATTTCCGACGCCTGCCGAGAGAAAAAGTTAGTTGTGGAAGCTATTCAGTAGTTTATTTTGTATAATGTTTATTTGTTATGTTATTTTGTTGAGAATACTTTATTTAGTATGAGTTATATTTGTTAAATTGAGTTATAGTTATATACTCTTATTTTGAAGGTCATGGGTGATTTGGGCACACAGGTGTAGCTATTTAATCAATGGGCACTCACTCAGTGACAGAACGCACCGGGAGGACACACGGTTTTTTACCTGGGAGTTAGGCAGCAGCAGGCCACGTTTGAACATCGTTTGTACCATCGTTTTAGAACTGAAAATAAAACCTGCCTTAAAATGCACTTTTTCTGGCTGGACAATGGACTCAGTACCTGCACGCACTTTAACTCTCCGAGTAAGATTCGCTATCCGGTGCCTTCAGTGGCTTTTTGATTTTATTGTTGTTGGTAGACATTTAGCCATTATATTAGTTTTTCTTATATTATCGCTCAGGCGTTTCGAAGAAAAAGTAAGTCGAACCTTTTTTTGTTGCTTTTTACAAGAAAAATAGAGCACCACTGTGGCTCACATGGTTCAGAATGACTGTGCCATCCAGCAAAACAATGCACCAATGGTGCTGTGGTGATCGTCTAGCGCAAGCCTAGAGGAGACCGACTACTGTGCTGAGCTTCCTGTCCCATTACCCCCATCCTTAGCCCAACTAACCTTGTCTTATGTCATGCTTTGCCTGTTGCAGGTTTGTTTTTTCAGGTTCCTTCTCAAATTGAATTTCCCAACCTTGGAGGTTTCATTTGGTATAACGAGCCTTTTTTTTTTCATTTTACCCTCTGCTATCCCTACCCCGATCCCAAATGCTTTTGTTTTTCCTTTTCCTCAAGACAGACGTGCTCCTAAAATTGCAGCAGCCTGAGCTGCCATTGGCAGGGCAGCTCAAATGAAACTTCACTGTATATGAAAGTGTGCAATGACAATAAAGGTTTGATTGATTGATTGATTGATTGATTGATTAATGATCGCTCTGAAACTGTGTTTTTTATGATGCATAATTGCAAATCTAATTTTTGTATTTACAGGTAGTGTCTAATAATTCCTTTTTGAGAAAGATTTATTCAATCTGGGAGAACCAATACTAATTAATCACTCTAAAGTGAGGACATTCACAATGCATAAACACCAGTGACAGTAAAAGCCATATTCTGGAGGAACTGATATTTCACTGAAATGTTCCCTTACTGTTGGTTTTACTGCAGGATGAGTGACAGCCGCCATAGATGGAGTCCTCAACGGAGCAGGGCTGGGTGTGTACAGCCTGTAAAATGATACACAACAATTAAAAGAATCTGATAGAACAGAAATTCTGGATAAAAACAGAGATGGCGGAAAGTGGTAATAACACAGTTACTATTACTGATTACAATAATTATCCCGCTCTACCTGTCTGACTGAGTGGTCGTGTTGTTGTAGGGGTGGCATCCATCTTCATCCTCTTCTCTGGGACAATGTGGAACTCCATCACAACGCTGCACAGCCTGAATGCAGCCACCTGGTGGAGGGCAAGAGAACTGACCAGCAGGGCAGCTACGTGGACTGGTGGCTATTGGGGAGGGCTGAGTGCCTGAGAATAACATAAAGTTACACTAAGGAAGGTGGACTTTTGTATGAATTCCTAATTTATGTCATTTTTAAAAGCACCTGTGTACAAAGAAGAATAAATGAAGATAAGAAAGAAAACTTTTTGGGGGTGTTGCATTCTCACTTGCTGATAACCTGTCTTCCTCTGAAGTATACAATTAAAACCTGGCTAGTAACAGGCTAATAACAGACTGATAACTGGATAATAACAGATTGATAACAGGCTAATAACAGACTGATAGACTGATAACAGGCTAATAACAGACTAATAACAGGCTAATAACAGGCTGATAACAGGCTAATAACAGACTAATAACAGACTAATAACAGGTTAATAACAGGTTAATAACAGACTAATAACAGGCTGATAACAGGCAAATAACAGACTAATAACAGGCAAATAACAGGCTAATAACAGGCTAGTAACAGGCTGATAACAGGCTAATAACAGGCTGATAACAGGCTAATAACAGACTAATAACAGACTAATAACAGGTTAATAACAGACTAATAACAGGCTGATAACAGGCTAATAACAGGCTAATAACAGACTGCTAAGCATGCTAGCCTGGGAAGCTCACCACAGAACATCTCATCAGATCTGTCCCCACAGTCATTGACGCCGTCACAAACCACCCCAAGTGGGCCTGCCGGGACACAGCGACCATTTCCACACTGGAACTCTTTCTCTCTACAGCCACCTTCTGGGGAGATCAGTGAGGGAGGGGTGGGGGACGTTAACCAGTGATAACCTGGAAAAGAGAGAAGACAGCATTTTAAAGTCGAATGTGTACTCAGATTTATGCAACTACCACTGGATTGAAAATGTATGTCTTCTGTAAAATATTGTCAAAATCACACCATTTACCAATAAGAAAACTGAACCAGAATCACTGAGCTATAAACTCTCTGACAGTCCTTAAACTACTTGACTTGGTACTTGGAAACATGTTGTACATATTCATTCCAAGTTTTCTCAATTTCTGTAAAGCAATGTTATCTTTGTTTGATTTGTGGCATTGTACTTTTGTTTTGCTGAACTAAAGATATTTCTGAGTGTATCTTCTAGCCATGGGTGTGTTGTTTCTACAGCGGTGCAAGACTTTGTAATGAAGCGAATAACAGTTGGGAAAAAATTAAAACGAGCAAAGAATGTCCAGAAACTTCTTGGAGTTCAGAGGGTTATGTAGTCCACCAACCATCACCACAGCCCATGATCTCCAGTCGAAGGTAGATGCCGTTCTCAAAGTCATGGGGCAGCAGACGAACAAATTGAGCCAACACCATCCGGTCCAGCCTGCACTCAGTTACCCCTCGATCATCATGATTCCCAAGAAAAACCTGCAAGGAAAACAATGACCCATCAGTTTAAAATGTGAAAAGACACAGACTACAGCCTTTAAAGGGTCTGAATGTTGCTTGTTTGCAGGTGGACCTTTGCTCTGGGTCGAGCGTCAGTGACCAGCTCTTTGTAGGTATACCACTGTCGTCCATCCAGGCTGAACTGGAGGTAGAAGCTGGACACAAATGTGCCAAACACACCACCACCCTGTGTCAACACACCTCCAGAACAGTAGAGAGACACAACGCTTTTTAGACATCTAGGAAATATACAGTAATAATCACATACACATCTGTCTGGAATTGCCCAGTGGCAGCAGCCTGAATGTTTACCAGTGATGTTGTACAGCTGCAGCAGGTTTATCTGGAGGTAGGGGCTTTGTGTGTTGCTACTGTGTCCCACTGGTCTCCGCTGGGGGAGGTCCTTATATTCTTCTGGTTCTGGACTCCAGCCCTGCGCACAGATGTTTTGTGTTTTAATATTCATGACAATGTGAACATGCTGATGTATTCTAGGTATTGTTAACCACTGACCATCTTAGTCTTCCGTATTTGCATGCTTACAGTTTTGGTAGGCGATAGTGAACGCAAGGGACAACTGAGGCAGAAATTATGACATGAAAATATTTAGCCATAAACTATTGCTAGACACTTCTCTAGACCTGGAGACGGTGGCACATGAAAATATATCATAAAGCATCTTGGGAAAGGGACACGAGTCCATCCAAAATAAGACAGAAACTATACTGATGATAATGCAAAAACCAATACTTAGGTCTGGTGTACCTGGAGGTCTCTATGCGGGTCCCACCTGTGCAGACGAGCTGCATCAGGAGGGTGACCAGCCTGGTGGGATGAAGCACTGAAGCTGGAGGATGGCAGAGACTGGACACCCAGAGGAGACCAGCATTCATCTGAACACAAAAGAAGTCCATGAAAATTAGAGACCATAGAAAATCCTCAAATAGCAGTTCAAGTACTTCTACCACTAAATGTAAAACTGCACAAAGTAAAAGAAACTAACCTCCAGGAGGAAGTGGATATGTGGGGACCAGGGGTGTAGTGCCCTCTGCTGGCTGAGAGGTAACAGTGTCAGGGCTGATTGTCACTAGTATGGTGCCATTTTCTCCTAATGGTGTTGTAATATAGAAAGATAAATGAAAGTGAATAAACATTATTATTGAAAAAATGTCAACAACATACAAGACATTATCTTTTAAGGAAGCAGAGAGCAGGATTTAGTAGCATTTATTGGTGAGGTTGGAATCTAATAACCTTTTGCTTTACCCTCTCCTTCCCTTCCAGAGCTAGAACTGCTCCCACTTTAGATACAAAGGGCTCATTCTAAGGTAACAAAAACACAATTTTAACCTCCACATAATTACAGATAATAAATAGATCCCCTCTAAATGCCTCATCTGTCCTCTATACAAAATGAATAAAGTGATTCTATTCTATTCTATTCTATTTTATTCTATTCTATACACTGGTCTCATCTTCTTAATCATCTAAATCTCTTTATCCCTGTCTACTTTTGTAGAAGAATACAATAAAACTATTACCACCACAGAAATACTGTGCAGAAATTCCAAAAGGTTTTCTGAGTCAAAAACTGCTGGACCTCATCACCTGTTAGGTTTATTTTAACAGTTACAGTAGGTTTCTATTTAAAAATAGTAGTATGATATATGTCAGTGGTCAACAACTAGTTAGCACTAGCTAGTGTGATCTGGAAGAATTTCAGAGATGTCTTCAATATAAGCAACCTTAAAAAAAGTATGAAAAATCAAACACTTCCTCCAAACAGGTGTGTGATGACCTTAAAATACAGCTCATAATATTTCCTATCACTTCATCTGATGTTTGCCATCTCTCAGTAATAACATTAGTCACCATGAAGGTCACTTAGTCATGTAGAATTGGGCAATGTCAATGTGCTGACCATTAAACAGGAAAACATTTAATCAGAGTAAATAGCAGAGCAACCGTCATAAGTTTTACCTTGGCAGTAACAACACCTGTCTCCCTCTCCAGGTACCAGAGTCTGTCCCTGCACCAACAAAGAACATCAGTCTGAGTTGCCATGATAGACAGTTATGTAGAGAAAAGTAAAAGATACAGAGGAGAAAAATTGATGAGAGTGTGGCCTGGGGTGTTCACATGAGATAAAATTAAAACAGATGCATTTAAGCAGTCACATAATCAAATATATGTACCAATGTCCTGTTATCAATATTCATTCATTTCCTGTTTTTCAGAAAAAAAACAAAAAATAATTATCTATGACAAAATATATTGCTTTTTTTGCAAATAAAAACTACACAAAAATGTTAAAGATGCAAAAACGGATAAATGAAAGACTAGATGTTTTAAAGGTAGACTGCACAACTTTGTTTAAATGAATGTCTGTTAAATTCAAGCCAAGGTCTAATGAGTCAGGTAGCAGATTTTTTTTGGGCCTTTTTCAGCTTTATTGACAGAATGATAGCGAGAGGAAGACAATAAAGTGGGATGGACCTGCAGGAAAGGGCCGTGGGCTGGAATCGAACATATAGTCATGTTTATGGATCACTCTCAACCTGTGGAGCTACCAGGGTGTACTAGCAGCGGTTTTTAAAGCTAAAAATGAGAGCAATTACAGTGATAAAGACAGAGCAGCCAACAGAAAGTATGAGTACGTTGGAACCTTTAACTCCCGTTAAAAAAAGAAACTTGATTTTCAGAGGAAGGATTTCAGTCCAAATCAGAAAGCATCTGTAGACCTATTCCATAAATATGTCACATGTTTGTGTGATTATTTTCAGTTTTAAAATGAGGAGACAAACTTTTTGCACTGTAAGTTTTAATGCAAAGTATTATTGTGTGACCTGCAGCTTCAGATAAGTTCAAGTTTCCACTGCCACTCAAAATATACCTTATTCAGTATGACCTGACCTGTTTTACTGCTGGTTGTGGGAAGTATCTGACTTTTAGTAATGATACTGTCTGATGTTAGCTGGTCCCAGAATTAAATCTATGTATAAATTAGAATGCTAACTTAATAAGAACCAGCAAACTACAAACCTGTAGGCAGGACCAACATTTATAAAGAGCTCTGTAACAATGGAACACAACAATACTAGCAGTGGAGTATCCTTCATGTTCCTGTCAGAAGGGATGGATAGATAGATAGATAGATAGATAGATAGATAGATAGATAGATAGATAGATAGATAGATAGATAGATAGATAGATAGATAGATAGATAGATAGATAGATAGATAGATCCTGTAACCAGGGTAACTGTACACAAAAGTAGCAAAGACTCCTCACAAGGATGATACGAAAATTAGAAAGATAAAAAAGGCGTTAGAGGGCATACCATAGATTGATTCCCAGGCTGTATTCTACTGTATGTCATCCTCACAAATACTGCCTACCTCTACTGCTCCTTTCTAATGATCATAAAATGTACAAAAACATGGAGTTACTTTGGATTAAATCAAAGGACTAAAATGTGACTAAAAGATTTAAAAAGGCTCAAATTAAATCAATATCAGGTGTCAAAATTAACACTGTTTAAAATACATACATAAGCTTCTCTTTCACACACACTGTCACCCTTACCTGAGGACATCTGGTGGCAGCATATGGACAGTAGGGGGAGCACTGCACCCTCAGGCTGGGAAGACAGTGGCATAACTGACAGTGGTCCGACCGCCATCGATCTCCCACAGTATGGGACTGACCCTGATACTCACACTCATCACAGGGATCAGTCTGACACCTGGACACACGCATAGACATGGAAACCCTTCATCAGCACTAAGACATGGAGCCAATTGTTTATTTGAGGTTTTGTTAAGCATGCGTGCCACTGAGACAGTTTGGCATAACTTTACTATAATGGCCACAAAGTTAGATTTTTTTTAGTGGTACATCATAGAGAAGAAGCTCAGTGCACATTGCCAGCTTCACAACATATAAGGACATAACTTATTACAGAAAAACTAACAATCACGATACTATCTGATAATAAAGACATAAAGTTCAGTTTGAAATTCATCTTAGGCAGCTTGTAAAATATGGTTTTAAATCATTTCTTTGTGAATTTCATCTTTGAGGAACCAAACTGGTAAGATGTTGTGTGTGAGAATGTTTAGATTTTTAGAAAACTCTGATTCAAGATCCTCATTTGATTTGACGTTATGTACAAGAATGATGTTTTATTTAAAGGTGGTGATCAGTGGAGGTTGATCCTAGATGGGCTAATCCTTCAGATATATTTGAAATTCTATTTTTATGCCACTGAAACATTTGTTACGATGGTGACCCTAATAGAAATGACAAGGATGCAAACTCTGGAAGCTGTTGCAGAATGGTTTAAAAATGACAGAGGCACAATGTCGGGAGAATCCATGAGCGGAAAGTAGCAGCATAGAGGTTGATTAGTAAGAGTAGGTAAGAGTCATTCACCGGCGGGCTTTCCTGTAAATTCCCCTGCATGATCTCCCATCTCCGAGCTTGGTGGGGTTATTGGGACTGCGGAACGACCACTGGACACTCTGGACACCACAGGGCCCTAAACACTCGCCCCACTCCGTCCATGAAGACCAGCCACAGTGCACTAGAGTGAGACAAAACTGACTGCTCAGACTGTGCATGTGTGTAGTCTGCATTAAGGTGTGGATCTCACAGTTAGTATCTCTGAATGACAAACCTGAGCAGTCTGGGTTGGGCTGACATCTCTGAGGTCGTCCTCTTTCACAAACACAAATTTCACAGTCCACTTTTATCTGCTGGCCCGGCCAGTAGCGCACACCCGCCATCTCACATGCACACTCCTCTGGTGGCACACACTGCTGTGTATGGCTCATCACCTGACCCTTCGGACACCAGCAGCCTGCAGGTAGAGACACGTTCATGAGGACAAAAAGCTTCTGACATAAATCTCAATATTTGTTTTAGACCAGAAGATATTCCAGAACCCTCCTGAGTTGTTCTGATTGACCTGAGAAGCAGGGAGCCGTGGGATCACAGGTCGTCCCACTGCTGATGTGAGCACAGGACAGGGGACAGGGAGCACAGCTGAGTCTCACCAGACCAGTGGGACAGCTGCTGCTGGAACATTCATCATCAGGACATGGTTCTAGAGTGAAACAGGAAAGACAAGTAGGTAAAGATAATTTGTTTCCACCTTATTATTATTGACATACCCTCCTTTTGCCAAATTTCATCACCATCTGTGTTATAGCATTGTGACCACATGAAGTTTTATTTTTGTTGCCTCCAGTGGCATTAAATCAGACAGATAGTTTGGGTTTCATTTGGTTTCCTTAATGTGTAAGATTTCTGCCTATACTTCAGTTCAACGGTGGTGAAAGAAGTTGTTTCTCTGATACAGCAAATAGGACCAAACTAATACTCAATTTCAAATAATAAAGCAACTTAATTATCAACTAGCAGAGATTAATTATGAGATTAATGATCACTGAGGTAAACTGAAACTATCCAGGATTGTTTATGCTCGTCCATTGATCAATACATCCTACAGGCTTTAGACATGCATGCTGTGGTTCAACTGACATCAGCCCAGTCTCATTATTTAATGAGACTGTAATTTTACAGCATGTCTGACCCAGAGTTTTAACTGCGTTTTAATGGTTTTACAAATTCACTGCAATGAGGAATGTCCACCAAATCACTCAGAGACTGTTCTTACTGATCTCCATGGGAAGGTTAGATGGTCCAGTGAGCTGGGAGCAGTGTCGGCCTCCATGGCGAGGAGGGAAGCAGTCTCTGTGTCTGACCTGAACTCCACCACAGCCACTGGAACAGTTGGACCAGCTCCCCCATGGCAGCCACTGACCATCCACTGAGAACAAGAACAGAAGCTATGAAGGCTGTATGTATGAGGGAAATAGTTGCACCTATTTGTTTTTATAGTATCATAATTTTTTAATCAGTGATATAGGTTAGTGCACCCTAAGGATATTTGCTCTTCTGTGACCTCCTTCAGTTCACTTTAATTTTCTTATCACAAAGTTTCCAACAGACTCCCACACACTGTCCAACCTATCAAAATGCATTTCAATGGATTTTTGCAAGTTAGACCGTTTGCAGGAATCTCAAACTTTCTGATGTGCCTGTCAGCCTCCGAGGCACGTCTCATTCCTTTGCCTGGATTTTTCTCACCAAAACATGACCACAATTACTCTCAGGAAAAAAAAATCCAAATCTTAGGTCTACTGGAAGTACTCTGAAACATATTGCCATCCTTCTCTGTACCAGGGCAGGTGATGTTGAAGCACTGCTGCCTCTGGACATCCTGACCCCGACAGTTGCCCAGTGGGTCCCCAGGAGGGCAGGATCTCCTCCTGCTCATGGACCCTGTCCCACAAGTGGTGCTGCAGGGGCTCCAGGGGTCCCATGAGCTCCAAGGTCTACACCCCTGCTCATCTGTAGGCCCTCCAAGTGGTGAGGAGTCTGGACAGTCTGCCATACCATTACACACCTAAAAACAGATTAGTGAACATGGTGAGTTGAATAGAACCGAGAGGAATCTGCACAGTTTGCGCTGCAGTCAACAATTGTTACTGAGACAATGCAGACATTTATTTTCCCTATCACAACATATGATTTATGTTTTATTTATCTTTAAAAACAAATATTTTACTCACAAATGAACAGAAATATGCAGTAACTGTACATACGGACAAAATATTGAAAGAGTCGGTTCTGCAAAATTCCTGGGGATCTACATTGATGAGTTCCTTAATTTCAAAAGACATATTGATGATCTCACAACTAAACTGTCTAAATATGCTGCTTTGTTCTTTAAGTTGAGGCATTATCTTCCACTCTCTGCACTTCTCATTTTGTACAAATCTTTGTTTGAACCTCATATACAATACTGCAATGTCATATGGTGTAACACATTTCCAACTTATTTCAAAAAGCTTGAGATACTCCAGAAAAAAGTCATACGCGCCTTAACATGGTCTGAATTTACCCCTCCCACTAAAATTATTTTCCACCGCTTTAACCTTCTGAGGCTTAGTGAGTACAATTACTTTCAGAAAGCCTGTGTAATGTACCAGACTGTCCTCAAACTAAACCAAAAACTATGTGACCTCATCCCAGTCTGTGCTCCTAGACACACTTATACCACCAGGAATAAAAACCTAATCACTGGAAAGAACGAAGACTAAAATGTACAAGCTTTAGTATTGTGTGCAGAGGACCACAGATTTGGAACGAGCTTGATGAAACACTAAAAGCGTCACACTCCATCTCCATCTTCAAGAAAAAACTTCAACTCCTAGCAATATATGTTTAATGTACCGATTAATAGTTGTATGAATACCTGCATCTTATTGTTTCTATTAATTTCTATTAATGTAACTAGAATACGGAGATTGTCTATTGTTTATTGCGTGTCTATTGTCCATTTGTGTGTTGTCCATATCATAAGGATATCCTATATCTATGGAAAACTGGGCCCCCTATTGAAAGCTTTAAATAGCTTCCTTGGGGTGACCCTTTTCACACATCCAATTGTGTAAAAATATTTGTTGTATATACAATGTATTGTATTCCCTGGATGACGTGTGAATAAACTGAACTTTTTGAACAATTTATATGTGCAATTTTATAAAACGCATTTCTAGACCTAGAGGTGTAGGTAAATCAGCATCCTCAGACTGAATATGAGGATAATACAGTCAGGTAATGCAATTGTGAGGACCTGAACAGGTGTTGCTGTCTTTCTGGAGCTGAGGGTAGTCAGCTGATGAGCCACAACTGGGATCAAATGGCTCAGCTCCATATAATCTTCCTCACTGCTACTCCAGGTCTCTCTGACAGGAGCTGCTCCTTGTGGAAGCTCCAGCTGCACGTTTTTTGGGTTTTTCGTTTGGTTTGTAGTACACCGTTTGGATTGTTTGGTTGCAGTTAAATCATTTTTATTTACTACACTTGATTTTCTCCTTTTGTTTATTGCAGCCTTTGAGCAAAGCTGTAACACAATTGAAACACAACTACTCCCTCCTCATGCATGTTTTTCTACATTTTAAATCACATGGTACCAACTGAACACACATCTTGCATATTACTGTTCATTTGAATATCTGCATTATGTTGGTCTTAGACATACCATGTTAAAGGGGACACAGGTTCCATCCATGCAGGTGAATTCAGGGCATGTGACAGTGGTGTTCCTACTGACAGGGGGCGCTGGTGTTTTACCTTACAAAACATGATTTTAAATGTCTCAATTAGCATACAAGAGAGCACAGGATTTATCAAATTCAGAAATTATCCTCTCGCAGTGCTATTTTCCATTCTTTGAACATTCTGTCTTTGGTTTCCTGCAATCTTTCACTCAGTCCCTTTATTCCACCCTCACCTCTCTGCTCCTTTTATCTCAAAAGAACTCACCACACACCAACTCATCGTCGCCCCGTGGACAGTCTGGGAAGCCGTTGCAGACCTTTGACATATTCACACAGGTGCGGTTGTCACATGAGAAACTGTCAGGACAGGGAGGTATCCGAGCAGAGCCTGGTGATGGACGTGTGTTTAAACAAAAATAGGATTTCCCTATTGCTTTAAACTTATATTTTCATATTTGCATGTACACACGTGGACAAAATTGTTGGTACCCCTCAGTTAAAGAAGGAAAAACCCACAATTCTCACTGAAATCACTTGAAACTCACAAAAGTAACAATAAATAAAATTTTATTGAAAATTAAATAATCAAAATCAGCCATCACTTTTGAATTGTTGATTAACATAATTATTTTAAAAAACAAACTAATGAAATAGGGCTGGACAAAAATGATGGTACCCATAACTTAATATTTTGTTGCACAACCTTTTGAGGCAATCACTGCAATTAAACCATTTCTGTATTTGTCAATGAGCGTTCTGCAGCTGTCAACAGGTATTTTGGCCCACTCCTCATGAGCAAACAGCTCCAGTTGTCTCAGGTTTGATGGGTGTCTTCTCCAAATGGCATGTTTCAGCTCCTTCCACATATGTTCAATGGGATTCAGATCTGGGCTCATAGAAGGCCACTTTAGAATAGTCCAAGGCTTTTCTCTCAGCCATTCTTGGGTGTTTTTGGCTGTGTGTTTTGGATCGTTGTCCTGTTGGAAGACCCATGACCTGCGACTGAGACCAAGCTTTCTGACACTAGGCAGCACATTTCTCTCCAGAATGCCTTGATAGTCTTCAGATTTCATCGTACCTTGCACACTTTCAAGACACCCTGTGCCAGATGCAGCAAAGCAGCCCCAAAACATTACTGAGCCTCCTCCATGTTTCACCGTAGGGACAGTGTTCTTTTCTTCGTATGCTTGGTTTTTGAGTCTATGAACATAGAGTTGATGTGCCTTACCAAAAAGCTCCAGTTTGGTCTCATCTGTCCAAAGGACATTCTCCCAGAAGCTTTGTGGCTTGTCAACATGCATTTTTGCAAATTCCAGTCTCGCTTTTTTATGAGTTTTTTTTCAGCAGTGGTGTCCTCCTTGGTCGTCTCCCATGAAGTCCACTTTGGCTCAAACAACGACGAATGGTGCGATCTGACACTGATGTACCTTGGCCTTGGAGTTCACCTTTAATTTCTTTGGAGGTTGCTCTGGGCTCTTTGGATACAATTCCAACGATCCGTCTCTTCAATTTGTCATCAATTTTCCTCTTGCGGCCACGTCCAGGGAGGTTGGCTACTGTCCCGTGGGTCTTGAACTTCTGAATAATATGAGCCACTGTTGTCACAGGAACTTCAAGCTGTTTAGAGATGGTCTTATAGCCTTTACCTTTAAGATGTTTGTCTATAATTTTTTTTCGGATGTCCTGGGACAATTCTCTCCTTCGCTTTCTGTTGTCCATGTTCAGTGTGGTACACACCTTTTCACCAAACAGCAGGGTGACTACTTGTCTCCCTTTAAATAGGCAGACTGACTGATTATGAGTTTGGAAACACCTGTGATGTCAATTAAAGGACACACCTGAGTTAATCATGTCACTCTGGTCAAATAGTTTTCAATCTTTTATAGAGGTACCATCATTTTTGTCCAGCCCTATTTCATTATTTTGTTTTTTAAAATAATTATGTTAATCAACAATTCAAAAGTAATGGCTGTTTTTGATTATTTAATTTTCAATAAATTTTTATTTATTGTTACTTTTGTGAGTTTCAAGTGATTTCAGTGAGAATTGTGGGTTTTTCCTTCTTTAACTGAGGGGTACCAACAATTTTGTCCACGTGTGTAGACCAGCTTACCACAGTTGTCAATGCTCTCATCCGAGGCATCCCTGCAGTGTGGGGTCCCGTCACAGAGATGCTGGTGGTCCACACACTGGTCCCCACTGGAGCAAGAGACCTGGCCTGAGGCACATGGAGCTGCACACTTCTGCTCATCACTGCCATCCATACAGTCTGTTTCACCATCACAACGCCAGGCCTGAGGTACACACCGCCCCCCTGTGGTACAGCTGAACTCATAGGACCTACAAGCTGGAGAAGACTTTGTTGTTTAAGATGAATCAAACGACCTCAGCCTGGAAACATTTTATTTTTTCATATAGAGAACAGAGGGATAGGCAAGGAAGGAAACCAGTGATGGGAATGTCAATGCTATGAATAGTTCAGTTCTAAAATTACCTGAAGATGGGGTGACAGGTGGGAGTGATGGTGTTATGATGCCAGTGTAGCAGTTGGTTTTGTTCTCATCCTCTCTGCCTGGACAGTCTGGTATTCCATCACACAGCTTAGATGTGGGAACACATGTACCATCTCTGCAGGCAAACTGGTCTGGAGCGCAGGTCACTGCCACATCAAACAGAGTAACACTGTCTGGTTAAATACTCAAAGCTAACAACAAAACATGCAGGATAGAGTGTCGTCGGAAAATGTATTCAACAGATTTTTGTATTAGTAGTTATGAAACAGCCAGTGCTGTGTTATTATTTGTACCTTTACCCGGACAGACAGCCTCGTCTATTCCAGAAGGACAGTCTTTGTGTCGATCACACACTCTATCTGCAGGGACACACTGATCCCCTGGGCACTGAAACTCTCCTGGTGCACACACACACCTACAAATCAGCCAAAAGATTAAACAGGGTTGACGTCAGACAGTGTAATCCACTGTGTGTAGATGTGCAAAGACAGTCCTATATGACAAATAACAAGTTTATCTTCCAAAACTATTCAATATTTGAGTTTTTAAAAAAACGATCAACATTTATCTTATAATTACAATATTAAAGCCAGATCCTGTGACATACCAAACAACACAGACAGCATATTGGTAAACCTCTGAGTCTGGACAAGTTTAACAACTACACCAGTCAATTTAAACACTGAAATCCCAGTATCGAGACTTCAGCAAAATTGAAAACACACACCTCCTCTCATCACTGAAGTCCCCACAGTCATCATGACCATCACAGCGGTGGATGTAGAGAATACAGCGTCCTCCAGTACACAGGAACTCTTCTTCATCACACACCACTCCACAGTCTGGCAGAACAAAAGCAGAATAGAAGTAAGAGTAATCAGAAAACTTGTATAAGCTGGCGCCCAGATAGCTCAGTTGACCCATCAGTAGGGGAAGTCCAATATACAAGGGCGACAGTCCCATGATCAGGGGCTCTAGTCCCATAAAACAGGTCTGTAGTCCCATGAACAGGGCTATAGTCCCATGAACAGGGCTATAGTCAAATCAATGAAGCTTTAGTCCCATGAACGGGGCCACAATCCATAAACAGGAGCTATAGTCCCAGGAACAGGTGCTATAGCTTCATAAACAGGGGCAATAGTCCCTGAGGCAGAAACCTGGGTTTGATTCCACCTCACGGCCCTTCACTGCAGGTCTTCCCCCCCATTCTTCTCCCAACTTTCCTGTCTGCCTCTCTACAAAAGGTCAAAAAATTACTTTAAAAAATCTGATAATAGAAGGAACTGCTGATACAAACTTATACTTCTCCAGACTTGTTTAAAAAAGGATCTGACATGACAGAATCTGGTTGTGTTTTGCTCAGCGATGTCTCTAACAGAGCAGCTTTGTTAAATCAAGTATTTTTGATACAGAACCTTTTTCATAATTTACCTTGCTCATCAGACCCATCCGCAAAGCCACAGTCCAGCCGTCCGTCACACACACGGCTGGTTTGCAGACACTTCCCATTTGCACACTGAAACTCCCCCGGAGGGCACAGGGGCAGAGTGGTGGCAGGTCCACAGAACTCCTCATCTGATTGGTCAGCACAGTCTGGGTGGCCATCACAACGTACAGCCAGGCTCAAACAAGGTCCACTGCAGGGTTAAGGTTAAAAAACATGCTGAAATACATTTCACTGAAATGCTCTGTGTCCGTCAGAAAATGTTGGACAGATAAACAAACATAAAAACACATTTGCACCACCACCACCAGTGGGACACAAACAAATAAATCTGATAAACTGCTGAAGGTTAACATGGTGATGTTGTAAATTGTCCATTAACATTGTAGAGTGAAGCATAATGAAATACTTTTCATTATTTAACTGAAGTGTTTACATACACATATGGTTAGTGCAGGGAAAAATGCTGCATCTGGAAAACTTCTATCCACATATAAAAGGTTTCTGTCATCATAATCTCCACACACAAAACGGATGGTACTTTGGATTCACCTTGGTGTGCTGGTACAGTGGAACTGTTCTGGAGAGCAGGTGGCTGGACAGACCTCATCTGAACCATCTCCACAGTCATCCTCGTTGTCACAAACCCACTGAGAGGGGATGCAGCGTCCCCCAGCACAGGTAAACTCTGACTCCAGACAGGTAAGGGAGGGAGGAGGACAAGCCACACCTTCACACTGCCACACACCTTCCTCACAGGTGCTGAACACATGAAGGCAAACACATCCACAGACTTCAGTTTTAATAGTGATTCCTCCTTGATTAATTAAATATAAAGTCGGATATTCTTCTCCTAAGCATTTCGATTCACTGACCAGTTCTGGCAGAGCTGAGTGATGGTAGTTCCAGGTGGAAACATGGAGCCCTCCCACTCACACGGACACTGGCTGGGCGCTACACACCTGTCACCTGTTTCAAAAGAGGCATATTAATAATTCTTCTATTACTGAAGCTTTGCAGGTCGAAGTTATGTAAGGATCTCACTTGGAAAGACAGTGGTGTAAATAAAATCAAAAGGCTTTCTCTTGGGCCCTCTATTGTTCACACTTTGTATTGTGTTGTGGGGTATTTATTCCAGGAAAACCTATGGAGTTAGAACAGTCTCATAATTCACAAATGCACACAGAAGAACTCACAAATGTAAACTGCAATCCACAAATGCACACAGAAGAATTCACACATGTGAACTGGGATTCACAAATGTAAACTGCAATCCACAAATAAATTAAGAAAGTTCACAAATGTATTTCTGCATTCGCAAACTGCTTTTGTGTGTGAATCTTTTTTGAGACTGCTCTGCCGTCAGCTCGATCCACAAATGCATTTTTTTTCAACACGGAAGTTTCTGTAGCCAATCAGATGTCTCCCTCCTTTCAGCCAATCACAAAAACTCACCCCGCGTGGGGGTGGGTGTACTGTTCAGCCAATCATATGAACGCGTCCGCACAGCGTTATACTTCACCGTGTCATTGGGCTGAAGAGTGAAGCTGCCCGTCGGAGAGACCATGGCGTCTGATGGGGACAATAGACCCTTTATTTGTTTACAAACATTGTGACGTTTTTTGTGGCCGGGGATTATGCTGGAGGCAAAAGCTGAGCGAGAAGTCAAGCGGGACTGGGAGTATATAGTTTGCGCTGGGAGTTTGCAGCATTTTTAACCCGTTAAACTTCAGTGTACCGCCGGCGGTACACTTACTAATTTGCATAGGAATTTAAAGAATGTCCGAAGACTGCAAAGGCGATTATATAAACATTATACACCGATGGAAAGCTTAGATTCTCATGAATCCGCCGGTATAAACCACTTTCAGATGTGATTACCACAGCGGATAATATAAACACATTTGTCCGACAAACAACGAATATCCATCCATCCTTTCTCTGTACACGGCTTTAACGTACACAGCGCCACTGACATTTCCGGGTTCATTATTACACACAGATGAAAATATTCCACAAAAAACGGCCATAATCCAACCTTGGACATCCAGACGACACAAGCCAGTAAACTATTTTGTCCAAAACATGTCTTGAAGTCGGTATATAATCCACGAATCGGTCGTTTTAAAGGAAATGCACCTCACGATGCGTGTCCAATAGTCCCTGTATTTCTCGTCATGTTAAACGGGTTATTGTTTTTGATTGTATTTTTTGTGTGTGTCTTGTTGTGTCCTTGTTCTTATGGTGTGTGTATTTGGACCCAGTGTCTGGAATAAAGCTGAACTGAATTGAATTGAATTGAATATTTTTTATTTACAAATAGAATATTAGCGATTTTTTGTACTGAAAATGGCTGGAATTGACTGCAGCTGATCGTCTCTGTCCAGTCTTTTCGCCTCAGTGCATTTAACCACAACTGTCTTCGTTCCCTCTGAGCACGAGTGTTCGGTGGAATCCTATAAAACTTTAATTTGCGTTCGCCAATGTCATTCCTCCTATTCTGGCATCCAGAAACACAGCAGGACGACATTTTAGAAAAGCTGATAAAGCCTAGTCTCTATCACATTGAGACTAGGCTCAATGTGACATTGATACTGACATTAACCGTGGCATCTCGCACAAACAGTGGCATTGTCGTTGTTTCTCTCTCTGGTGTCCATGATGTGCAGGTGAAGGAGAAAATGTCCGTGACACTGACTTTCTTTAAAAGTATTTTATTAAAAGAAAGCGCAGCATCAGTACAGACAGAACCTGCCTGGAAGGAGCCGGCCAATTGAATCCTCCTTGCTGGACAATAGCCAGCGATCACTTTTATAGGTTTTCAACATATAGGAGGGGTCAAAACAAATGGTTCTTTATTGCCTACCATATGGGGAAAGCAGCGAGCATCCCCAAACAACTCCCCCTTGTCTACAACAGCTGAAGAATCCCTAAGTCAATGTTTTAGACAGAAGAACCCTCATAAAAACACCTCCAACAGGGCTCTGTAAACAGGAGAACACTTTCCCATGGCATGGGTAGAATATAATGCAGGTTCCATCTGTGGTCAGAGACACCAGAGCAGACACTACATATAACAAGCAACTCATATCAAATACTAGAACAAACAAAACAGATTCTATACTACTAACTTATTAGGTAATACATGTAACAGATCAGATACCACAGCATTTCGCTGCCAGTGCCAAAAATCGGACCTGCTGTCTCTCCAGAGACGATCAGCTGCAGTCAATTCCAGCCATTTTCAGTACAAAAAAATCGCTAATATTTTTGTAAATAAAAAAATATTTTTTAATAAAAAAATATTTTTGTAAATAAAAAAATATGACGAGAAATACAGGGCATATTGGACGCGCATCGCGAGGTGCATTTCCTTTAAAACGACCGATTCGTGGATTATATACCGACTTCAAGACATGTTTTGGACAAAATAGTTTACTGGCTTGTGTCGTCTGGATGTCCAAGGTTGGATTATGGCCGTTTTTTGTGGAATATTTTCATCTGTGTGTAATAATGAACCCGGAAATGTCAGTCGCGCTGTGTACGTTAAAGCCATGTATAGAGAACGGATGGATGGATATTCGCTGTTTGTCGGACAAATGTGTTTATATTATCCGCTGTGGTAATCACATCTGAAAGTGGTTTATACCGGCGGATTCATGAGAATCTAAGCTTTCCATCGGTGTATAATGTTTATATAATCGCCTTTGCAGTCTTCGGACATTCTTTAAATTCCTATGCAAATTAGTAAGTGTACCGCCGGCGGTACACTGAAGTTTAACGGGTTAAAAATGCTGCAAACTCCCAGCGCAAACTATATACTCCCAGTCCCGCTTGACTTCTCGCTCAGCTTTTGCCTCCAGCATAAGCCCCGGCCACAAAAAACGTCACAATGTTTGTAAACAAATAAAGGGTCTATTGTCCCCATCAGACGCCATGGTCTCTCCGACGGGCAGCTTCACTCTTCAGCCCAATGACACGGTGAAGTATAACGCTGTGCGGACGCGTTCATATGATTGGCTGAACAGTACACCCACCCCCACGTGGGGTGAGTTTTTGTGATTGGCTGAAAGGAGGGAGACATCTGATTGGCTACAGAAACTTCCGTGTTGAAAAAAATGCATTTGTGGATCGAGCTGACGGCAGAGCAGTCTCAAAAAAGATTCACACACAAAAGCAGTTTGCGAATGCAGAAATACATTTGTGAACTTTCTTAATTTATTTGTGGATTGCAGTTTACATTTGTGAATCCCAGTTCACATGTGTGAATTCTTCTGTGTGCATTTGTGGATTGCAGTTTACATTTGTGAGTTCTTCTGTGTGCATTTGTGAATTATGAGACTGTTCTAACTCCATAGTAAACAGAAAGCGCTTGTATACTAGGAGGTACAGATGTGTGTCCAAAATCAGCAAGTTTAACCCTCTCGAGACTAACTTCTATTCCATTTCATTTGTAGCTTTCAAGTTATCATCTGGTTCAGTGAAATTGCTAAATTCTTATTTTGCTCAGGGAAATTATCAATAACTGGCAAAAATGTGGCCTGAAGTAAAGGATCTTGTTCCATAGGAAAGAGTGCGTGTTACCCTGTTGGACGGTGCCAGCAGGACAGAAGCAGCCCTCCACACAGGACAGAGCCCCACACTGGGAATGTGGGCTCTGCTGAACACTGGGACAAGAAGGAGAACAAGCAGGACCACAGGGATCATAGACCAGCCCATTCTCACACTGCAGAGCTGCAGGGACAGAGAGCTAACTTTAGATGAAGATAGCATAAAAGACACAGAGACTTAACATTCAGTGGTGTGTCTTTGTGTGACACATCTTTACATACGGCAGAGCTCCTGGGACCTCCAGCGGATGTAGACGCCTCGTCGGTTGCACTCCTCAGTGTAGGCAGCAATGGCTGTACAGACACACTCACAGTCCCCACCTGAGTCACAGCTAAAACACAAAGTAAACAACTTTGAGATGAATGATAGCTATAGTTTACGATGAATGTTAAAAGAAAAGTGCGGTATTTTAGTCCTCACATTCTTTCTACCTTAGATGAAGCTGTAGTTGTATATTTACCACTAATAGGAATGTTTAATGCTTCGCTGTTGACAGTTTAACAGCAGAGGTGAAAAGATGCAAATACAGGCCGTATGCCATAAGAACCTGGAAATACATGTTTCTGTCAATTTATGAGGAGTAATCCATAATCTTTGCTAGGGGAAATAATGGACCAATACTGGCACCAGGTAGGAGTCAACCCATTATTTACCCGGCTTATCTTGCATCAATTATTCAGTATTTTTCCAACTATCAGTTGTATTATTGTTTTTTAAATGAGTCAGAACAAAACACATTTATTTGAAAATGGCTCAGACAGAGCAGTCTCTGTCAATCTATGGTCACCACTTTGAGGTCATTATCTGAAAGGGTACATATTACAACTAAGAGTTTAGCAGCACTTAAGGACACATTTTGAATTAATTATTAATTAATTAGGAATTAATTCCTTAACAAATTTAATAGAATAGAATAGAATAGAATAGAATAGAATAGAATAGAATAGAATAGAATAGAATCACTTTATTCATCCCCAAAGGGAAATTCAGTTGTCAGGGTTCTTATCTGTTTAATTTTGAATTGAATAGCCTGACTGCTGATGGTATGAAAGATTTCCTGAATCTTTCAGTCCTGCAGCACAGGGATAGGAGCCGTCCACTCATGTTTTGTTGTTCATTGAGGCAGATGTGAAGTGGATGATCCATGTTTGTCAGAATGGCCTCCATCTTGCTCAGTGCCCGTCTCTCCACCTCATCCTCCAATGTGTTCATTGTGATTCCAACCACAGAGCTTTTTTTAATCAGTTTGTTCAGACGCCTTGCAGCCTTGTGTTTTATGCTGCCTCCCCAGCAGACTGCAGCATAAAACAGGACACTTGCTACCACAGACTGATAAAACATCTGCAGCATCTTCAATTTTTCAATTTCAATTTCAATATACTTTATTGTCCCACTTGGGGAAATTTGTCTTGGACTCAGAGCTGTGCTACCAGTATTGCACAAAAAACACGTAAAAAACAATATTGCACATAAGACACATAAAAAAACAGTATTGCACATAAAACAGTATTGCACATGTCCCGAAGGTCACACATGACACAAACATACGCTATAAAAAAAAAGAATAATAAAAAATTAAAAATAAAAACAATTGCACAATCTTCGGCCTAAGCAGCATTGTTTAGGAGTTTGATGGAGGTGGGAACAAATGAGTTCTTAAAACGGTTGAGTCTGCAGTTGGGGACTCTGTACCGTCTGCCTGAGGGAAGGAGCTTGTATTCTGTATGAAGGATATGTGACGGTTCAGTCACTATCCTCTGAGCTTGCCTTAGAACCGTTCTCTCATAAATGGACTGCAAGGATTGGTAGTCATTTTTCCCCATCACCTTCATGGCCGTGTGCACCAAACGAGCCAGTTTGCTTTTCATCTTTACAGTCAGGTTTCCATACCAGGCTGACATCCCATAGCGGATTAAGCTCTCCAGTACTGCCTGATAAAATAAAAACGAAAAATAACGTTTTTGTTCACAGAATACAGTCTTAGCCTTCGCAAGAAGTACAGTCTCTGCTGCAAACGGGAACACAGGCTTTCCACATGGACAATCCAACTAAAAGAGCTGTCTAAATGAACTCCAAGATACTTGTATGAGCTGACCTGTTCAATGGGTGAGTCATGTATAACAACAGGACTGTGGTCCCCTACTGATCTCAGGTCTAAGATCATCTCTTTAGTTTTCTGAATGTTAAGGATGAGATGGTGGGCATCACACCACTGCACAAAGTGCTCTATTTCAGAGAAATAGGCTGAAAGGTTTGAATCTCTGTGCAGTAGGCTGAGGATGGCGGTGTCATCAGAAAATTTAAAAACAAGGTTTCCAGGGAGACTGTTTGTGCATTCATTTGTATAAAGTGTGAAAAGCACTGGGGAGCTGACACCACCCTGTGGGGCACCTGTACTGATTGATTTGCATTCTGAAAGGGTGTTATTGACTCTCACCTGCTGACTTCGACTTGTTAAAAAAGAAAGATACCATTTGATTAAAAAAGGGTGAACACTCATCTGTCTCATTTTTAGGATGAGAAGATGGGGTTGGAGTGTGTTAAAAGCTGAACTAAAATCAATAAATAAAATTCTTGCATATGCTTTTGGGCATTCCAGGTGCTTGACAGTCAAGTGGGGCATGCTGTTGATGGCATCATCAGTGCCTCTCCCCTGCCTATAGGCAAACTGGTATGGATCAAGTGCCAAATTAACCTCTGCTTTAAGTATGGACAACATGTACTTCTCGAAGCTTTTCATTACGATTGAAGTCAGGGCCACAGGTCTAAAATCATTGTTTTCAGCAGGACATTGTTTCTTAGCTACAGGAACTATTGTAGATTTTTTCCAAAGGGCAGGAGCAGTGTGCGTATTCACAGACTGCTGGAAGATGGAGCACCAAACTGGAGTGAGCTCCTCTGCACATGCCTTTAAAAGCAGTGCAGAAATGCCATCAGGACCAGTGGATTTTTAGTACACACATGTTTAAAGATGGACTGAATTCTTTGTGGATCAACTATAATCCTGCAGCTAGCATCAGTTAAGATAGTTTGGTTTAAATTGTTACATTCCTCAACAAAGTCAAGATTTTCAAATCTAAGAAAAAAGTCATTCAGTTCGTTTGCTTTCTTCAGATCATCGTCCATACTAAAATGCTTCTTAGTAGTATTCATATTTGTAATGGCCTTCATAGAGTCCCACAGCTTCTTTGAGTACTGCAGATGTCTAAAGATTGAAGTCTTCTGAGGCAATAAAGTCGACTCTGGACCTTTTTGTAGATGAAGTCTACGTTTGTAGACTAGTCTAATTTATTATCAAGGTGGACACCTAAATATTTATATGATGTCACCACCTCGATGTCCACACCACAAGTGTTCACTGGCTGAAGAGGGGGTTTGGATCTGCGGAAATCTATGATCATTTCCTTTGTCTTTGAGGCGCTGAGGAGCAGACAGTTTTTGTGACTCCAGTCAGTGAAGGCACTTATCAGATCTCTGTATTCAGCTTCATGTCCATTTCTGATACATGCCACGATAGCAGTGTCATCAGAGTATTTCTGAATGTGGCAGGACTCAGTGCTGGATTTGAAGTCAGATGTATACAGAGTGAACAGGAATGGAGCCAGAACTGTTCCTTGTGGAGCCCCAGTACTACTCATTAATATCCCAGAAACACAGTTCCCCAGCCTGACAAACTGTGGCCTTCCTGTCAGGTAATCTGTGATCCATGAAACACAGGAAGGATCCACTCCCATCTCTGTGAGCTTGTCTTTGAGGACGGTGGGTTGGATGGAGTTGAATGCATTTGAAAAATCAAAGAACATGATTCTCACATAAACTCCGGGTTCTTCCAGATGAGACAGGATAATAATAATAAATAATAACAAATGTAAAACATAAGTAAACAAAACATGTCTACACAGTTTTGTGTTAGAGTTTGTGTTATTTTGAATTTCTAAAACAAATTTTTATTTTTTAAATAAAAATAAATTGTATAAAGAAAAAAACAGCTGTACTGGCCCCATAAGAGAACATATCAGTCAGTTAGAGCTCAGGTGACTGATACAAAAGGTATCTATTAGCAGTCATTTTACTTCTCATGCAATCTTTATTTCCATCTAGTATTTTTTCCACCAAACCCTAGTTTGAGATGATAGTCTGTGCACAGTCTCAAAACTAAACACTTTATATTATTTGCAGGATTTCAACACAACACAATTTAGCATTTAAAATATATTTAGTTAAATATATTAAAACTACAAAATATTGTTGGGATACATTGTGTAGATTAGTGCTGTCACTCACCCACAAGCATCAAAGACACACCAGTCATAATACTGCTGGAAGGCTACCTCAGGGTGGCACAGGGAGAAGACCTCCTGGGTCAGAACAGCACACCTTTTCCTGGCCCATGTCACTCTGTGGGGGTTCAGCTGAAGAATGTGATAACATTATGTGAGCGTTAGTGTGCTTATCAGTCTAAACTATTCTTCTGACTGTGTGAATGTGTGCACATCAGTGAGCTCACAGCACAGGGGTCTCGAAGGTCCTGGTTGGCCACATCAGGGCAGGAGGGGCTGACCTTCCAGGAGTTTCCAAACAGCTCAGCTGTAGACTCTACGATTCCTTGCCGTGTTGTGAAGTCATTCTCTGTGTCCCCATCAAAGTTACCACACAGACCCCCAACCCGACCCCGCAGGTGGGCTGCCAAACGCACATACACTCGCATACCTGTGGAATGACAACGACATTATCTACATCAATATATTCAGAACTCAGAAAGCACAGTATTTCGCCAAGGCTGCTCATTCCTCAATTTGTGTATTTAGAAATCATACGGTGCATTCAACAATCCAGTCATTTAATATAGATCTACCCACAAACTAAATAAATAAATAAAAGATCACCTTGTGTTGAGCACAGGCATGTGTTATGCATGTGTACATTAGGTATTAATATCGAATTGTGTGACTAGCAGGTGGCAGGAAATGATGCAGCAGCTGACGCAGTGTTCACTAGTTGTCATGGTTACAATGACGCCATGGTGCCGTCTGGCAATGATACAGAAATCTTTAACCAATCTATGGATCCAGACTATAAGCCATATCACCACCAAAATCTAATCACTTGGTCCTTGTATCATTTTTGACCTTCCCTGAAGACTTCATCCAAATCCGTTAGTCTGTTTTGGAGTAATGTTGCCAACAGACAGACAGATTTACAGAAGGACAAACGTATGCCAAATCATCACATAACTCTGTTGTGTTTCTCGGAGGAGTAAATATTTGTATATTATGCATATGTACACAATAATAACAAGTAAAGTTTGTGCAAAAATGACAAAATGTATCAAAGCATTAGATTTTTGGCAATAATATTTTTTAAAAATCTTATTTTGCCCTGATTCACAGCAACAAGAAATAACAGTCTGCATCATTCCAGGTTTGAATAAGAGGTTTCAGAAGGGGAAACATAGATCCTACCTCCATCCCACAGCAGAGTGACTCCAAGCCGGGAGGACAGGGAGACAAAGAGGCCGACTCTTTCCAGCGTCAGACCACTGCCACTGTAGGACTTTGGTAGTGTAACTGGCATCCCATTCACTGTCACAGCTTTACCTAAATGTCAGATGAAACAGTTTACCTCAAGCATCCCACACAACAGATTCAGTATCACCATTTGGAGAAAGTAGGAATGGAACCCCAAAGATACACTAAATGTGAATTTTGGTGAGCAAACTGTGACAAAAACAGTCACACCAGATAAACCAGACTATAGAAGTATTGAATTCCAGATGTTTTTAACAGAAAACAACATTTTATAAATAGATGAGCAATTTCAAGGCCCTGGATCCTGACTGGTAGCCGAACTTTTTACAATTTGTGTCATGAGTGCAGCGTTCATGACGCTGCCCACACAGGCAGTCATAGGATTCAGACTTTTAGATTAAAATGTCACAAAAATAACCTCTCTAATCTACCATTTCACCATTTTATAACACAGTTTGTGCCTGTGAACCCTAATTTGTGACCATTCAGGCTCAGCTTCCCTCATCCCTCCTACCTCTCAGCAGGTGTATGACGGTGTTTCCCAGGCTGAGGGTGACTGACTTTGTGCAGGTGACCCCAGTGCTCCCACATGGCACATTCTCTGCCATGACGCTAAATAAACCACTGGTCTCCCTTGCCAGCACATACTGGCAGTCACCCAGGAAGGAGTAGCAGCGGCCATCAAAAGTCACATAGTGTGGATCACCAGTTGCAACACAAACACCGACACAGATGGACTGGCTGCAGTGCCAGCGGCGCTCTTTACACACACTGCAGGAAAAAATTACATAGATTTGACATAAAAATGTGAACTGTACAGAACTGTAATGCAATCACACAACTCAATCCATTACCATGTGTTACAGTCTTTAGTGATGGTGTCATTGCTGTAATAAAGTCGACCATTATGATGACAGGGGCACTCATCCGGCAGAACACAGCGATCACCCTGAAGTACAGCAAAGAAGACAAAATAAGTAAAGATCTAGGCGTATGGGTTCATGACAGCAGACCAGAGCCCACCAAATCTGTTCGGACAGTTTGTGTCTCTGACACTGCAACAACACAGTACAATTTAACTTACTGACAGGACATTAAAAAACAAAAAAGCAACTTGTAACTAAATGGCTATAGTTAGTATCAGTGGTACCATTCTCTACTAAAGAACCAGACCCTACTGTATCAACTATTGATAGTCTGGTCAGCCAAAAGCACCGCACCCAACCACTCAACCTCGTTGGATAGCAATCCATACTCAAGCTCTGGACATAAGATTAAGTATCATAACAGGATCATGTCTTATCTGTTGTTAGTAACAGTCTTTCTACTAGGTTGTTACCCAGTACTCCATAAGTCTCTGTCAGGTCACCAAACAGCACTGAATCATAGGGACGCAAAGACAGAATCTCTGGGGATGTCCTATGTTATCTGGCTCCTCAACAATCCTGTTGGTCCTGTGGGTGACATGGTGGGGCTTCCTTGAATCCTATGAATGAATTAATACTACAGAGATCTGAAGAGTTTGGATGCCGGTCAGCTTTTAGGTGGATGATATCTGACAAAGTAATCTAAACACAAATATCAGGACCTAAGGTTTTCCAGAAGAACCAGTCAATGTTTTTCACTTCCCCTGTCAGTGGATTTAATGTTGTGGCTTTTGGTATTGGTGGTGTAAGGTTTCCTGTATTGAAGTATGGCATGAAGACAAATTCATATATTTGGCTGTAATCATTCTCTTCCAGCACCACTGTAACAATAGTTTTAATATTTAATAGCTGAAAAGTTGAGTAATGGCAAAGCTACCACTGAAGCTAAAGGTAGTTTTACATTTGTTTTATGTAAAACTTGAAAGATGTTTGTAACAGAACAGGCAATCAGTGGAGGTCTAGGGCTACATTAAAACTGAAGCGTAATAAAAACTAGCAGTAAGAAAGTGCTAGGTTAGCCTAGCTCAACATAGCTCCCAGGATCACAGGGACACTCAAACCCCTCCAACGCGATGAGGTGGCGATTCATCGGGGGGCCTTCGTCCTTTATCCATTCAGGAAACATGAACTTTGAGTCTTCACCTACTAGTAAGACAGTTCCCTGAGGACAGACGCAACCAGACAGCGGCTCCTTGCAGCTGGATTGTGGGACGCTGGAGGCCTCCTGCTGGCCAGGAGGGTCCAGGCTGGAGCAAGTGAGCAGGCAGGAGCGTGGAGAGTAGACCAGAGATCCAGGACACCAGTTCACATCTTCACAGCGCTCCTGAGTGCAGTTAAAGAGCCCCTGCTCACACACACTGTACAGGGGAGAGAAGAGGAAGTTCTTCGGTGCTCACATCTACTGAAAGACATTCATTTTAAATTCATTGTTGCTGATAGATAAGGGCTACTAAAAATTATTTGATATTTGCAGTTTAATGAGTATGACTTAGTACTGAATAAATAACACAAAGTTGAACCAAATGTGGTCAAGTGGAAGTTGTCCTAGAAGTTGTAGAAGTCTTAAAGTTTATTGTGCAAGTGTGCCCTTGACATTAAATATCTGTTTTACTATGCATCAATAAACTTTCACTTCACTGTAACTAAGTTTTAAGATAAGATAAGATAAGATAATCTTTTATTACTCCCCATGTCAGGGGAAATTTCCCATGTTACAGTATACAGTGAGCAACAATGAACAACAATATAGTTATAGTCATAATAATAAACAGTGACTGTAATATGTTTAATAATTAGCCAAATTTCATGTTTTCTCTGTAACAAGTAATCAGGTCAGTCAGCGGGGGAGATATCAGCAGCACAAAGAAAATCAGTCACGTACTAAGGAGAGTGCACCAACATGTACACATGCTATAAAAACAGAAATTAATCTAACTTGTTATTACTAATGTGACTGTTTAGCCTCGGTCATTAATGCAATAAAGTACTTCAGCCCATGCAGTGATGGTCATGTAGTGAAGAAATGCAATGAAATCAACCTATCCTGTGTTAGGAAGCAGGAACATAGAGTGATTTCATCAGAGCTCTTGCACCACCAGGGACTTTCTTGGAGTAATTTGCAGATTCAGTCATTCAAACATACATTAAACAAGTTGGGGATCAGCCTTAAATGTCCATATTCTACACGGAGCAACTAAATTACACCAACCTCCCCATATTAACAAAATTGTCCCAAAAAAATCCCAAACTTCACGACGAAAAAGTAAAAACCCACAATGACCTCTGACCTTCCACATTGTTGTTGAAGAACAAACTGTGGAAGATCACTTTGTGCTTTCCAGATTACACTGCTTCGATAAATCTGTATTTTCTGCATTTTCTACACTTCATAAGAGTACTTTTAATCATCCTATAGGATCAAAGCTCAGTCAAACACACCAGAACCATGAAACTGTGTCAATGTTGTATTGTACCTGCATCAAAGCTGCATTGAGACTGACAATGAAGAAAATATGACTCTTTATCTCAGCTACACTATGTTAAAAGTTGCACACAGAGAGCTGTAAAAGAGGAAGGGCTGTTTTTATGATGTGCCGTTAAAATGTCGTCTACACAACTGGGTCAGAAAGAGGCTGTACTGAAATAACCTCGATCACTTGGTCTCCCATCTGATAAGTTTCGTATCTGAAGATAAAAATGTCAGTGCAGTGATGTTAATGTTTCACAGAAGTGAAATGCTGCTACAATGAGTTAGTAAAAGTGCTGAACCTATAATAAGAAATACACTGAGAAGGTTCTTTCAAGAACACATTTCCCAACAACATCTTGAAGTCCAAAGGCTGGTTTCACCCGGGCGGCATGGCTCAGTGGGTAGAGTGGCCGTCTTGTAACTGGAAGGTTGCCGGTTCGATCCTCGGCCTGTCGTGCTCATGTCGAGGTGTCCCTGAGCAAGACACCTAACCCCTAATTGCTCCTAGTGGGTTGTGGTTAGTGCCTTGCATGGCAGCTTCTGCCATCAGTGTGTGTGAATGTGACATATCATGTAAAGCACTTTGGATAAAAGTGCTATATAAATACAGCCATTTACCATTCACCCAACAAAACTCATCTCCAACCAGAGCTCCCCACAGTTCACCAGCTCATCTCTGCTCAGCTACTCCAGGCTTCACAATGGTACTTTGTAATAATAACGTATTTATACTGAAGCATTTTGAACCAGAAATGGATTTTGAAGAAGAATAATGACACGCAAAGGTCCACCCTGAAATTTGAGAGAATTGAATATGGAGTTTTGAGACTGTCATCGCTACATTGCAGAAATGCTCAGCTATGGCCTTCACTTCTGATATTCCAGGATATAATAAACACTATACAGCCATGTTAATAAGCTAAAAACCAAGAAGTAAAACTCAGATGCAAAACTATGGCTGTAGAAAGATTAATATTTTAGTTAGGGAATACCAGACTTCAACAAAAATACAATTTTC